>NC_050604.1:24428055-24608055 GCF_013368585.1 Megalops cyprinoides
TGGTCCAACATTTGACTCCTTTGAAGGCTGGTTGCATGAACTTTCACTGGACTTGATGAAGGCCAGACTTCTAAATGCTGTCCACTTGCTGGCTTAGAACACGAATCACTGATCTGGGAGGCCTATGCATTGTATTATTTTTCTTGTTTCGTCTACACTGACTTTCAAGCACGTTTTTTTCCCCCATCACACTCTGGATCAGAATGGCATGTGGGGCGCGTGTGTGTGCCTTGGTGCGGATCCAGGACGCGGTCACCCTCGCCACGGTTCCGCTGTGTGGCTCTGACCGCGTGCGCTCACCTCACAGGGTCGCGCTCGGAATCCGTGTTGCCTGGCAACCATCCCATCTCCTCGGGTCAGTGCCTGCATCTGGCGAGCTGTCCCGTGGGCGTGGAGGGGGACACCGGGACACCGAGCCACTTAGGCATAGCCGGCAGCAGGATACCGGGACACCGAGCCACTCAGGCATAGCCGGCAGCAGGACACCGGGACACCGAGCCACTCAGGCACAGCCGGCAGCAGGATACCGGGACACCGAGTCACTCGAGCATATTCAGCAGGAGGACACAGGGACATGTCTACTCAAGCGTTACCCGCAGGAGGACGCTGAGAAACGGGCACCCCCAACGTGGGTCCTGCTTTCTTCCTCCTGCTCCCATCTCTCCTATATATCATCATCATCATCATCAATCATCATCAATCATCAATCATCAATCATCAATCATCATCAATCATCAATCATCAATCATCAATCATCATCAATCATCAATCATCAATCATCATCATCCTCCTCCTCCTCCTCCTCCTCGTCCTCCTCCTCGTCCTCCTCCTCCTCCTCCTCCGGCCGAGATCGAGGTCACTTCCACTGTGTGACCCTGTCTGCCATCAGTCCGGCCAGATCTTCCTCTGGCAGCTGAAGGTCTCTGCCAATGGCATCGGTGTAACTGAGAGGTCTCCTACCCCTGTTAGGGCAGGGGAGCCTCAATAATAGAAGGACTGAGAAAACTTGTTCTTTGGCCCGCAAGCAGTGTCCAGCAAAGCTAGTTCTGCGTTCTGCTATGATGGTGGAAATTGGCGGTAAGTCACCGTAGATCTCACGCTTCGTTCAATAAATGATAATTTCTTCCATACAATAGGTTCTTATAGGACTGCCTGGGTGTGGCCAGGTCTCTGCACCCCTCCAGATCAACAACAAGCGCAGGAAGACATATGCCACCCATTCCTTTATTGTGAATTCCACCTTGGACAGAAACAAGACCTTAAATTCATACATTAAAACAATTTCTTCACACGGGACACTATAGTATAGTTCCTTTTTTTTTTTTCTTCAGTCTTATAGAGATCTGGGAGATTCACTCAAAAATAATAAAAGGAAAAAAGTTATTTATATTCCATAAAATACATGCTATTCAATACTCAACTGATTGTTTCAAATAATGTTTTGGTTGAAGCAAACTTATTTCCATTGGCAATACAAGTTATCGGCACATTCTTCTGATGTGTGGAGGGAGCTGTAAACCGCCACACTTCACTGCGCTCTCCATGCACACCCTCTTGGCCTCTCATTCATATGTTACACAGTTACACCTACGCCCCACCGTCGTTACATGGAGTGGCATTAACGCAGGTCTGATAATGCACAATGGATTTTCTCCATGGGAAAAAAAAAAAAAACGATACCCATGACAGTGTATCTGATGCGAGAGTATTTGCGTAAAAATTTGAGTAATGCTTATACCACTATGCACACAACTGCAAAGAGTCAAAACATTTAACTGGCAACGATACAGTCGACCCCTAGGAGCGATCGGTTGAGTTTTCTAGATATAGGCACATGAACTACTGTACAGACTAAACCGTGGCCGACGCTGAGTCACGGACTGCAGCCGACACAGCTAAAACACACCTGGAGGAAAATAAGCACATATTGCACTGTATTAACTACATCAGAAAATGCACTGGAGTAAAGATCCTTTAAAGTCCAGAGATGGCAGCGTCTGCCTGAACACCAGGTGCCACCCAACTGAGTTTGGAAAGATGCACCAAACCGCAGTAACAAAAATCCAACGCTTTTGTCTTCGCTGAATCAACACAAATGTACAAAAATTCCTGTCTGACAAGCAGATGCATTTCCTCGGCAGGTTTTGATATGTATATTGAAATGATCTGATTGGCTAATTACATTGGTTTGGGAGAGAAAGCTCCCTTTTTAAAGCCAAAAACAAAACACAGTCCTTTTACACACAACATAACATACATGTGTTTGCAGCAATGAAAAACCTTACACATCTTCATATGCAAACTTTCAACATTTCATATACCTGTGTAAAATAAAAAATGGTTATGTATCTTACAGAAACAGTAGTGTTGTGTGTATGTGTGTGGATGCGAGGTCATGTGGTGTGTGTAGTGTGTGTGTATGTGCGTGGGTGTGTGTGGTGTGTGTGTTTTTTTGCGTCTATGTTATTATGGGTATGTTTGTGTGTGTGTGGTGTGTGTTTGTGTTTCTGTAAGCGTTTGTGTGTGTGGGTGTGTTTCTGTAAGTGTTTGTGCGTGTGTGTGGGTGCATATGTGTGTGCGTGGGTGTGCATGGGGTGTGTGTTTGTGTTTCTGTAAGCGGTTGTGCGTGTGTGTGGGTGTGTATGGGGTGTGTGTTTGTGTTTCTGCAAGCGTTTGTGCGTGTGTGGGTGCATATGTGTGTGTGTGTGTGTTTCTGTAAGCGTTTGTGTGTGTGTGTGCGTATGTGTGTGCGTGGGTGTGTGTTTGTGTTTCTGTAAGTGTTTGTGGGTGTGTGGGTGCATGTGTGTGTGTGTGTGTGTGTGTGTGTGTGTGTGTGTGTGTGTGTGTGTGTGTGTGTGTGTGTGTGTGTGTGTGCGTGCGTGCGTATGTGTGTGTGTGGGTGCACGGGGTGTGCGTTTTATATAACAGGATGATGAACCCATGCCATGGGGTCTCCAGCACAAGGAGCCTGAGGACGGAGCATCACCCTGCACAAAGACACACTGACATCAGCCTCCTCGAGGAGTGTGTACAGCACATGGAAGTACCCAGAAGAAGCATCCAGCATTGTTTTAGCTTTACACAGCGCACACTGGAAGATCACTGGTCTTCTTTCCTGAAAAAAAAAGCATCCCTTAAAATGAAATGACAGTCTGACTTTGCCAATGACATGGCGGTGAAACGACAGCAATAACAACCCTTTTACAATGACTGGTAAATCAGGCAAAACAACAAAAAATGCACAATATTGTTGTCCAAATAAAGCTAAAGTTCCAGAGCATCCACAGCTAAGGATAATGTGCAGAAAGTGCAGTACAAGAATCCATACAGGTTTTAGCACATAAAGTACAGACACCTATAGTTACAGGGTTACATACAAGGATATTACCTTCACATAACAAAAGCCTTACAAGCAATGAATCTGGGAATCATCAATAAAGAAGCCGGTCTCATACTGATATAAGGCATCTATGACCTTAGTGCTGTTCATAATTTCTGGTTCTTGAAGTCAAACTAGGAGTATAATAGTGTCTGAGGAAAAAGAGTTTCCCTAAGAATAAGCAAATGGCCCCTTTATGATTTTACGACAGATCAGATTATTGCCATGTGTGTCTTCAGTGAGAGGGGAAGGAGGATTGTAGCACATGAAAATATGAAATCGTTACCAGGGATCCGGTGAATATTTGGCACCACGGATTTGCAGAGGGCCAAGCAGATGGAACCAGAGTGTGTTCACGTGTTCTGTTCATTTCAGAACACCGGAGCCCGCTGTAAAACACGACCATAACTGAGCCATCCCCCTTCACTGTCTTCGCCACAGTCTCTTTCAGAGAACTGTCTCACGTTTACCACAGACATCACTCAGCCCATCACGTTTTTCATACAGGTAAAGCAATAAGTTAAAACACACACGGGACACAAGAGTGAGCACATTACAATAACATAAGCTTGGTGTGGTAAGGTCATGTTGGTGTTTAGCCTCTAATGCACTTGAACGTGTTTGAACCGGGTCGACCCAGGTTTAACATGAATGTCAGGAGCTGAACGGTCCTAAATGAAAAAAAAAAACTGAAAAAAGAATGGAGTTTTCCATATGTAGTCAGTGTAAATATTACAGTGTATTACCATGAGGCTTTCAGTGCAATGGTTGCGTTGATGTACACATCTGGATCAAGGCCACAACATCTAAAATCACGCCAACGCTTCTCCAACAGAGGTTCTTTGTACCCAGCGTCCACCTGAAATCAGAAAGTTTCTTTTTTTGTGACTTGATACGGTCACTCCTCTCACTGCCACAGACCTCTGACTGTCCAATCACGTCCTCCTGCGCTGGAGGCACATGAGGGTCATCTCAGGGCGTGACCGTCAAAGTGCTTCTCGTCACATTCTGTCTGACTGGTGAGGGGTGTCACAAAAGGAGGGCTTTTCAAATCATGTGACCACACAGAGGATCTGCCATTGGCTCGGCACAATAAAAAAACCATGTAGACGCAGGCGTTATATTGCCTGGACTGAACAAAAAGCTTCCACGTGGCATTGTGGCATTGACGACCAGATCTCTATAAGCGCCCTAGCAAACAAATTCTAAAGTGCCTCATATCTAACAAATACTGAGAAATACCTTAACGCTGAAGAAAGAACATCAAAGAGCATTTTTTTAGTACTGCACAAAACATATTCCTCTTTTTTCCACTAGTGCAACAACTGACAATTGAAAAAATAAATAAAATGCAAAAACACTTCAGCAAGCAATTCAGTTTTCAACACCAAATTCTCTACCAACTACAGCAGAACGGCTAGGAAGGCAACATGATGATAAATGTTTTGATAGACATGCCAACAGTATAGACATCTCTTTTATAGAAATAAATATTTCAAATAATCTGTATCCTCTCTCATTAAATAATTTCCATCTGTATATGACTTTGTTTCACATTTAATATAAAGCATCTATAATACACAAATCTTTACCTTTGGAGTAACATACAAATACAAGAACATTTATGGACTGAGGACCTTTAAGATGTCATTTTTTTTTTCTTCAAGAACTTCAAGTTTCTCCTTTTTAACCTTCTTTCTGCAGAAACGCCAAACTAAGTCCTTTCTTAGAAACAAGCATATGTACAGCTTTTACGGTCTTCACAAGACAGATTGTCAAAAAACTCGTAAATCAAAGCGTGATCCCACTGAACACTTACACTGCGTTTTATCCACTGTCACACAGTACAGTAAAACTTTGCTTTCTCCGAGTAAGCTCACCTTTGTCTCGTCTTCGTCTCACTGAAGCACTTGGAGACTAAGCACAGCACGTCTGCACCCGGAATGAGCACAAAGCCACATTGTGCCTGTCCTTCACTCGCCCCTAACCACCCGAAAACCGTCTCGCCCGCCCAGAACACACAGGGTCTGCTTCTTGGCAAAGTACGATGCGCTAACTCAATGAGAGCTAAAGTTGTTTAAATACAGTGGGATGGATGCTGGCGTGGTTTTGGCAAGTCGGGTTTGACTTTTGGTGTCCTGGGCTCAGCCACAGAGCACAGCTGCTGAACTACACTACCAAGGAGGCTCTCCAGCTCTGTCTTTTGGCTGCTAACTCCGCTGTGAGCGGGGAGGGACTCTACGCCTCTGGGGGATACCTGCTTGGCTGCACGCAGTGGACCTCCAGGCCTGTAGAGGCCACTGTGGCACACAGAGCTGCCTCCACAATGGTTCTGGGGGGACACCCTCCTCCTCTCAGTTCCCAGCACCAGTGCGCTCTCTCTCACTTCTCGGCTCAGAGCATGTAGTCAGAGAGTAAACAGTATGGCAATATCAATCATAAAGATGTATCTTGCATGTCAATTTTACATGTACACAAGCACCATGATATTTTTTTTTCCATAGCTTACTGTATAAATATTCATACAGTATAGGAATGATGGTTAATTTGACTATAGAGTGCTGATGAGGCTGAGGTCCACACTATTAATCCACACTAAAACCATAGATATTGTATGTATTATGACCAGATATTCATCTCTTGTGTTTCATATTGAAAGCCTCTTCCATTGCTGAGGCTATAAGTATTCTCTCTTTCTGGCGTGTTATAAACATTCTTGAAGGGGTATGGTCTAAAACAGAACACCGGTAACTAGAGCACAGCAACACATACAGCACCAGGAACTCCTGTTGCCAATCAGAACCTCTAAGATGGAGGACAGAAGGCAATCGGGAGCTGAATATCTGGTCATAATAAATAGAATATCTGTGCTGAAGCCGCGTGAAGTTTGGTGACAGGAAGAGCAGTGCTGCTTCCTCCACCCACAGCCGGCTCTGAGAGCGCAGCATCCGGACTGCACACATCCACGCTGAATCCCAGCTCAGCGGTCGAGCCGAGAAGAGCACCGATGTTAGACTCGATTGCAGATACAGTACTGAGAGCTGGTACAGCGGTGGAAACAGCACCTTATTGCATCGCTTGCTTCTGCGGAAGCGTGCCGGGGGTTTTGGGCATTGCACCGAAGGGATCTTCCGGGCAGGCCGTGTACCAGCCAGACAAACAAACACACCGACAGCCTAACCCATCTCCGCACCCCATCAGCTCCCCGACGCCAGTCCGTACCTGCTTATCAAGGGCTGGGAATTTTAACCCTGAACAGCATCATCCGCCTGGTACCTGCATGCTGTGCTTCCAGGTGAGGCCAGCATTCAGAGGCAGCTGGAGCTCGTGAGCTGTCAGCTGTATCCCAGCCTGAGGGGGGCTTAGGGACTGCCGAAAGCCCCCAGACCCCCCCCATGGGAAATACGGCCAGTACTGCCTCCACCACTGTACCGTATGCAGAGAGAAAGACAGTAATGGCGTCTCATCTGAGCGATGTTTTCTACTGTGTGACACAGCCGCGTTTGCTTCCCTTCAAATATTCAGATCTTTTTTTGTCAAATGAGAGTACGGTGCTCAACTAACAAACTCATCAGACCTCGGCTAGCCCCCCGTTTCCAGAAAACCGGGAGTTAAAATGTCCCTCTTAAATCCAAGCCACGAGGGTCGTGGTTGGTTGTGCCCACGCCTAAGTCTGCAAGTCAATTAAGAGCTTTAGCTAGAGCCTCTTGTGGAACTGTGGGCTCAGAGCAGACTTCAGAGGGTTCTGCTCCACTGGCTGTCAGAGAGAGGTCGGGCAGCAACCCCCAGTTCAGATGAGATCGCCTTTACCACCAATCACAGACGAGGCCTTCGGCAGCAGGGTCTCAACCCCCCCGAATATGCAGAGACATGAGTCGGGAACAGGCCGATCTATTGCACCACGCAGGGGTTGCAAATATCAGATTATTAAAGCAGGTGCAGTACGGAGAGAGGCTGCATGCTGTATAAATGAGTTCTCCGAGGCAAACCATCAATCTACAAATGGTAACACTGGTACAGCTAAAATTGTGTGGATCTTTCTAAAAGCTCTAACCCTGCAAAGCCCTGTGTTCAGAAAGAATGTTCATTACACCACTGAAACATACAAGGGCTTCTACCTGACTGACCGATGCAATGGCACACCATTAATCAGAAGGAAATTAAAACGGCTATAAATGGCACGTCATCTGGGACACGGCATTAATAACACATCCATTTGCAACCCCTTTTAGAGCAACAGATCCGGAGGATGCCGACTCCAGGATAGCAAGTACTAGGATACAGACGGTAGTAATCTATGGGCAATACGGGAGCAGGGAGGGTGTTGTTGGTTTGTGCGTCCGGGAGCAGATGATCCTGTTTAGGCCCTGGGTCTGAGGGGGAGGAGGAGGCACTGGGGTGGGGTTAGGGGGGGTCCACAGCGTCTGCCATTGTTTCCACCCAAGACCCTATCACATGACCCTGTCACATGACAAAGCCTTGTGCAGACACACCAGACTGCTGTGTCTTTGCGAACAAGCTGAGAGGAGTTCTGCATCTTCTCCAGCGATAAATTAGACTGTTTTTTACTGAATCCTCCAGAGTAGCAATTAAGTTTGAATCTGTGAGTTTTGTAGCTGGTGTTGTCTTTCTAACGCGATGTGTGTGAGCGTGTGTGTGGGCCTAACGCAATTCATGATAATGGCCAGGTTGAATAGTCTAACCCACTTCCTTGCAGAGCTCATTAAAACGATGCACTGAGGAATTAAACATACAGTCTTCTTTTGAAGTCAGCCAGAGGAGGAATGAAATTAAAGTAAGACTGTTATTAGTACATTTTCCATCATGACTTGCTGCTCAATAAGATTACAAAGATAGCTGCTTAATATTATTGTCGAGAATGGCAGGTAATGGCAAATCAACAGAACAGCACACATTGTGTGCCCTCCAAAACTGTCCTGCCAACTGCGTGGTTTACTGGTCAGTACAGAATGGCAAATATTAACACACAGTAATATGTTACTTCTTCAGAATTCAAATTGAAACGATTGCAGAACGTCATTCCTTTTTACTCTGCCAACAGCCTTTAAGAAACCTCTCAAACTGTACAAATCACACACACGCTCACATACATACGCGCATACAGAGCCATGCTAATGCCAGACACACAGTACGCCAATGCAGTCAGCCACGGAACGGCGGCCATCTTTGTAGTCCGGAGCTCTTGCGTGTCACAGGAAGTGACTCCTGTTTGGTGAGGAGAAGCTGGGCATTTCCTGTGGTCCAGGTTCAGAACACATCACTCCTGCAAGACCCCAGTCAGGCCGCGGGCGCCCACAGGCCCTCAGACTCCTTCCAGCTCCTCCCAAGTTCCTATGTGTGCGTTTCCAAAATGTGCTCTCTTAAACGTTACATCCTTTAAAAAGCATGTTACACGCAAGTCCAGTCAAATAGAAAATCAGCTTCGGTTTGATTTTTTTTTTCCCCAGATCCGACCTGCACTGTGCTACGGACAAAGAAGCAAGTCCTGTGTCTGTTTGAGTGTGTTAGAGTACGACGCAGTGAGCAACGGCGTACGGCTTCCCATCATCCTACATCCTTTCGCAAAGGGACACAGGGAGGCCCACAGCAACACAGCACTCAGGTGGGCCAGTGTCTGCACTGAACTCAGCATGTTGAAGAGGTGCTCCCGTTTTCTTTTGTTCAGTAAATGTAATGGGAATTGTGCCGTTTTTTTTTTTTTGCGTTAGCTCCTGCCGCTCTGCCTGTCCTTGTTGCTTGGCAGCGGATGCTGTTGTCGGTCGGATTGCTTCCTGGAGAAGCGTCGTTAAAAGGACTCGTTAAGACTGCGGTCAGTTTGAGAGGTCTTGCACCTCGTCTTCGGCACTCACCAGGGACAAAGTGGAGCGGGGCGGGGGGGGGGGGGGGGTCAGGGTGGTTGGGGGGTGTGGGGGGGGGGTGTGCAGGTTAGGGTTAGCAAACTCCATCCGCCTTCACATGCAGAATCTTGGAGAAGCCGGGTCTCTTCTTCAGGGCCTGAGTCAAGAGAGAATGACACAAACGCCCCATCAGTGATTCGCTTTTAGCATCTCCGCAGTAATGGGCAGATTAAAGGGTTCGCCTTTGTGCTGAGAAAAAAAAAATAAACACCCCCGGATTGCGTAACAGACGCTCAAAAGGAAAGGGCCAGGAACATTCAGAGACGGATGATTATTCGTGATGTTCCGGCGTTATCTAATGAGGAGAAACCTGCTATGTCACCCACAGGGAAATTCTACGCTGAATCATGGCAGAAGGAACACAAAGAACCCATGGAAACCAACTGATCTCTTACCCAGAACACCTCTGTCAAATGCACAGTGGGTGTTCCTCTGACTGGGCAACATCTGCCCACCCCTGCCTCCTCAACGCTCTGTGTGCCAGGGGTGAGTATTTTCAGAATCCTACACCCTCTCTGCCCTTTGTTGAGCGGGCTATTAATAGACAGCTCTCACCCTGATGGGAGAGTGATCATTGCTGCTAGAACCCCAGGAAAGAGGACGAGTGTCCTAAGAATAGACTCGGAGCCTGGCTCCGCTCCGGAGACGCCCCGTTCCTGCTGACTCACGAGCAGGAAGCAGCCCTGCCTCACCTGCAGCTTGTTCACCATCTCGTCGAACAGCTTCCTGGCTTCGGGGCTGTTGGGGTCCTCGAAGTAATCCTCAATCCCAATCTGCACCACGATGGACTTGAGATTCCGGCACACGCCTGTAGGGAGAGAGCAGACGGGCTGACTCTCACTGTGGAAGAAGGGCAGCTGGGTTTTATTAACCCTAATCTATATTCATGAATGAATACGGCTACATACATTTACATAACATAAGAGATCGTTAATGCATTTTTCTGCCTGAAAATGGGAATGCATGCGCATTTATTTGCAGTGAGTCATTTCATACAGTGTTATGGAAAAAGGCCGAAAGGTATTTGAAAATTCAGTCAGCATATTCAACTCAATATTCAATCGAGCAATATCATTTTGGCATGTGAAATTAATCATTTGATTTGCAAATATTACATGGTTCTCAAGACAGCATGTACATCATTGTTATAATCTTACTGTTGCATTGAAGTACGGAGCGAAAGGCATGTACACTCACTGTTGAAGTGTAGCAGGGTCTTTGGAGGTGATATGGGATATATACTCACTGTTGAAGTGTAGCAGGGTCTTTGGAGGTGATATGGGATATATACTCACTGTTGAAGTGCAGCAGTGCTTTTGGGGTGACCGGGTTGTATACTCACTGTTGAAGTGCAGCAGTGCTTTTGGGGTGACCGGGTTGTATACTCACTGTTGAAGTGCAGCAGGGCTTTTGGGGTGACCGGGTTGTATACTCACTGTTGAAGTGCAGCAGTGCTTTTTGGGTGACCGGGTTGTATACTCACTGTTGAAGTGCAGCAGGGCTTTTGGGGTGACCGGGTTGTATACTCACTGTTGAAGTGCAGCAGGGCTTTTGGGGTGACCGGGTTGTATACTCACTGTTGAAGTGCAGCAGGGCTTTTGGGGTGACCGGGTTGTATACTCACTGTTGAAGTGCAGCAGTGCTTTTTGGGTGACCGGGTTGTATACTCACTGTTGAAACGTAGCAGTGCTTTTGGGGTGACCGGGTTGTATACTCACTGTTGAAGTGCAGCAGGGCTTTTTGGGTGACTGGGTTGTATACTCACTGTTGAAGTGCAGCAGGGCTTTTGGGGTGACCGGGTTGTATACTCACTGTTGAAGTGCAGCAGGGCTTTTGGGGTGACCGGTGTGGAGGTGAGCACCAGCATCTCCAGGCCCTTCAGCCCCTCTCTGCACACCTCTGCTGCCACCTCCTGGTTGACCTCGCTCACGTGGTCCAGCTCCAGCACCTGCAGCCGCATGCAGTTCCTCGCTGCGGCAGAGAGGGGGCAGACTTTCACTCAGTTTCACTAATTTCTCTTCCTGTTCAAACTGTCGCCTCGCAGCTGCATGGACTGAGGTCTGAATCTGGCCCTTTCTGCGTGACTGCATGTTCGACCTGTGGCCACCTGTGTCTTGTAGCCATTCCTCTACTGTCTCTAGTGTGTATGTGAGTGTGTGTGTGTGTGTGTGTGTGTGTGTGTGTGTGTGTGTGTGTGTGTGTGTGTGTGTGTGTGTGTGTCTAGGACATGGTCCCACCTTGCACCTTATACCCGCTGGGACCGGCTCTGGCTCACTGCTGCCCTCTAAAGGATAATGGTGTAACTGAGGATGGATGCAAAATCCATTAACAGAATTAATCACACAAAAAGAGTTCTACCTATGAAAGTCCACCCATGGAAAGCATTTTCCATCACTATATATCACTCTTGTACAGAACTCCACTTGGTATGTGCTTGGTATTGCAAGCACCAAGTAGATGGCGATATTCCTCAATTTAATCTTCTAATACTAAGGGTGGCTTTGTGTTGTACTGGTAAGGAGCAGGGCTCATATCTCAGTGGTTGGCAGCCTGATTCTGCTGTTTTACCATTGGGTGCTGAACCCAGAATGCCTCAGTAAATATCCACCTGTGTGAATGGAAAATGGAAATATTGCGAGCTATGGAAGTCACTCTGGAAAATACCATCTGCTGAACCAATGCAATATATGATACTCAGCACATTTTTCCACAGAAAGAAAGATTTGATTTCTATATTGCAAAATAATGCATGCAAAATAAAAGAACAGCACTATGAATCAAAGGGTTTCTGAAAAAAATAACATCGGATTTCTGTGATATTTTTATTTTCAGTGAACAAAGAGCCCTTATCTCCAGGCAGCTGAGTCTGTGCTTGTTTCTTTGTAGGCAAGATCCCTCTTTAATTTGATTATTCTGATTCATGTCTTCCCACCCCGGAATGCTATCTCTCCCAGGGCTCTACAGGTGCTGCATCGCATCAAGGTAAATGTCATTTCCTCCGTCTGCCTCTTCAGCGCCAGTGGGTCGTGAGCACCGGGTCTCTTTGTTAAATCTGTTTTGATTTCCTCTTCAGTGTGGTAGAATTTTGCGGTTGCTAGGATATTGATCTGCATACACGGCGGCCTGCTCACACACACACACACACACACACACACACACACACACACACACACACACACACACACACACACACATACACACACACTCACGCACGCACACACACGCACGCACGCGCACACACACACACACACACACACAGCAGGGTGGTGAAAAGATTAATCTCTATCTTTGCTGCATGGCAAAAGGGCTTTGCCCTTAACGGACAGGATCAAAGCAGAAGCCATGTGAATGTTGGCTTCATGCGTCACCTTAAGGTATCACGACTGTCTTCACCTGGCAGAGAGAGAAAAGCCTGCGTCTACAAATAAATCACAGGGCATCTACAGTCAGCTTGCATAGGAACAGCAGTGAGATAGCAAATCAACTGCCCGCTCATATAGGAAAAGCGGAACAAGATAGCAAGGACACTACCAGCTAACTTGGACCAGCAGCAGGAGATGACACTGTCAGCAGCAGCCTACACCCTTTCTCACTCACACACCTCTGTACTGGTCATGCCTGAAGCTTGCTCCTTTTCCACTCCGTTCAAATCAAGAATAACACAACTGCCCTGGACACAGGAACTGGCTCATTTCTTTACCCTAAGAATGATGGACAACTACAAAGCTACTCACATAGTTTGTCACTCTGTTAGTCACATAGTTGTTAAAAAATGACTGGTTTATTCTGAAATAAGGTACACTGAGATATTTACAACTGCAGATACTTCACAGCCTCATTCGGCATAAATCCAGTATGATCAAATTCTCACTTTGCCTCCCAAACTTTCTCCAGTGTTTTTATGCTACGGACCTCCGTGGTAAAACAAACATTACATTGGTCTGTCAGTCATGCCCTGTGGTCTGACTCACCCAATGAGGCCAGCCCCTGGATGCCACACCCGGCCCCGCCCACTCCCAGGGCCCGGAGGTGTGGCCAGCATCGGCCAATGGTCTGCAGGCACCTGTTGCTGAAGCGTGCCGGCTGCTGGCTGGAAAAAGAGCACAGCATCCGCGTTCATACACAAGCACGGCATTAGGCATTAGTGTGCCAGTGCGGCCACAATTACTCACAATGACTGCCGGTTTAATTAGAATTATGCACGTTTTGAAAACTTAGTACTTTTGTAATTAAACACCATCCAAGATGCCAAGAACATTGTGCGTCTGTCACCTAGCCTCTCAGTGAACATTTCCCCAGTCACCAACCGCCCCCTCCCCTCCCTCCCTCCCAAGGAGGAATACCTTGTCCCAACCAGGTGACCCCATTAAATGACCCACTGCACCCAAGGAAGGCTAGGAAACATGTACAACCCTGCCTATTTACTACATTATTAATAATGTGGAAAAATCTACTTTCCAAATCAAAAACCAACTGCGCCCTCACTTACCAGTTTGGAAATGAATAATAATGAGTGGTCAAATACTGATTTAGTCTTCTGACATATTTGAACATATCTGTGACCTGTTTTCTCACTTCTGCAACTGCCAGGATTGCCAAGTCGTGTAAATTGGGGAAGCTTAATAGCAGTGACAGTAATCACTGTTCAATGGTTAAACCAGGGAAAGTGTCATTTTTGAGACACCGTGATGCTTCCAGGTTGCCTCAGTTCAGTGAAACACAGGGGAGCTGAGATCAAGGAAGAGCCTGGCCAATTAGCACACTGAAATTATAAATGAAAAATCAACTAATGAGCTGCAGCACATGAATACCAAATGGGACCACTCAATTTACGAACTGAACGTCATCCAACTCCCTCTCCCACCTCACCTCGTGTGAACTTAACGTGCCAAACAGTGTATGTCGCCCTCTCCATGACTCACCAGGGGTGCAGTGGCGCCACCTGCAGGGAGATGATGTCTCTGCAGCCAGCTCCCAGGGCCCAGATCACCTCCTGCCCCACAGGGTCAGTGGCGCTCCTGACAAACACATTCAATCAAATGCAGTGACAATGGCTACATCCCACCCTCATCCACTGATCCAGGAACAGCTTCAGTACCTCCCTGAAACCAGCCCCAGCCATTATGGGAAGTGGCTGACACTGATCCAGGATCAGTGATCGTTGGGGAGCGCTCACCTGTAGGTGACCGCCTGCAGGGCGCGGCAGTAGCAGCTGGCCAGCCACAGCGAGCGGTCAGTCAGCAGGTTCGGACAGTGCGACACTTTCAGGATCAGCAGGTTGCCCCCGGCCGCCTTCAGGAGAGCCTCCAGCCCCTCCTCCAAACACCCACTGAGAAAAGGACAGACAGACAGACAGACAAACAGACAGACAGACAAACAGACAAACAGACAGACAGACAGACAGACAGACAGACAGGATCACAGTCATGATCAGCCTTCCCTGACAATTCCTCCCTTCTCTCTCATCAATTTACTTATGTATGTCATGTTGGATATATTATATTGGATATTATGTTATATTGGATATGCAGTATACGATATTAATTCCAAAGTTATCATGTTGTCCCAGGACAAAACAGCGTAAGTCTCTTCAAGTGAGACTGAAGCAGTGAGATAGAGGCAGGACTGAAACACACAGATAGAGGCAGGACCGAAATAGAGAGATAGAGACAGGACTGAAATAGAGAGATAGAGACAGGACTGAAATAGAGAGATATAGACAGGACTGAAACAGAGAGATAGAGGCAAAACTGAAATAGAGAGATAGAGGCAGGACCGAAATAGAGAGATAGAGGCAGGACTGAAATAGAGAGATAGAGACAGGACTGAAACACACAGATAGAGACAGGACTGAAATAGAGAGATAGAGGCAGGAAGAGGAGAGAGACAGAGGCAGGACTGAAACAGACAGGCACAGGGATGAAGCAGACAGAGTGAGAGGGAAGTGGAGCAGGGAGACAGAGGCCGGACTGAAACGGACAGCCAGAGGCAGGGCTGAAGCAGGCCGGGTTGGCAGGGCTGAAGCAAGTCGGGTTGGCAGGGCTGAAGCAGGCCGGGTTGGCAGGGCTGAAGCAGGCCGGGTTGGCAGGGCTGAAGCAGGCCGGGTTGGCAGGGCTGAAGCAGGCCGGGTTGGCAGTGCCAGGCTGATGGTGGGGACGGCTGTGTGAACTGAGCTGTTCCACTGAGGAAGCCTGACAGATTTACAGCGCAGCAGAAACTGCTGCTGCCACCGCCGCTGCTAAGATTGTGCGAATTCAGCTCATTCTGCAGAGAAAAGCCTCCTCATCTTCCACAGAACCGAAAATCCACCCACCGCTGTGGAGGTGCCCACAGGGCCCACACAAACTGCGGGTTCATTACTGGGCCGCTCATCCAGGAAGTGTCACTAACTGCTTCCTACTTACGAGTTTCACGCTGGAGTGAACTGAACTACGCAGCTCATAGATGCTGAGTGTGAGGCAGAATCAGCTCAGAGATACTGAGTTTGAGGGTGAGTCACTGCTGTTTCATAGATTCTGAGTTTGAGAGTGAATCACGGCTGTCTCGTAGATGCTGAGTGTGAGGACGAATCAGCTCACAGGTGGTGCAAGCGATGGGAAATCAGCTCACAGATGGTGAATGTGAGGATGAATCAGCTCACAGATGGTGAGTGTGAGAACGAATCAGCTCACACATGGTCAATGTGAGGATGAATCAGCTCACAGATGGTGAGTGTGAGAACGAATCAGCTCACACGTGGTGAATGTGAGGACGAATCAGCTCACAGATGGGGAGTGTGAGAACGAATCAGCTCACACGTGGTGAATGTGAGGACGAATCAGCTCACAGATGATGATGAGGGTGAGGGTTAATCAGCAGCACTCTCTCACCGCGTGCTCTTTAGGTACTCCTCTTTGGTCTCCTTCTTGCCCCTCTGCCTGGGTTTGAGGTTCTGCAGGATGAGGGAGTGGGTCTGTGTGCACCACTGGGACAGTGTGCATAAGAACTGCAACACAGAGACAGCACAGAGATAACACAGAGTCAGTGCACAACATGCTCAACACAGAGCACAGAAAACTCATTTCATAGCTACTTCACAAAGCCTGTGTTTCTCTAACAAGGAAACAGAACATATGTGATATTCCAAAGTGGTTAAGGTTAGGCTTATGGTTAGGACTAGGGTTAGAGTTGTGGTTTGGGTTATGCTTGGGGTTGCAGTTAGGGATAGGGTTAGAGGTGTGGTTTGGGTTATGCTTGGGGTTGCAGTTAGGGATAGGGTTAGAGGTGTGGTTTGGGTTATGCTTGGGGTTGCAGTTAGGGATAGGGTTAGAGGTGTGGTTTGGGTTATGCTTGGGGTTGCAGTTAGGGATAGGGTTAGAGGTGTGGTTTGGGTTACGGTTGTAGTTTGGGTTGATGTTAGGGCTATGGTTAGGGTTAGAATTATGGCCAGGGTTAGGGTTAGAGCTGTGGTTAGCATCAGGATTAGAGCTGTGGTTATGGTTATGGTTAGGGTTTGGGTTGTGGTTAGGGACTGGGTTGTGGTTAGGGTTTGGGTTAGGGGCGTTACCTTAGAGGAGATGCGGGCATTCTCCAGCAGGACGCGGGTCCACACGGCCGGGTGTCGCGCCACAAACTTCCAGTCGCGGCAGACCTCCGCAGCGCGCAGCAGGGTCTTGGTGTCCAGGTAGGTGAAGATACAGAAGAGGGCGGCCCGCATCTTCAGCACTTCCGGGCTGATCACCTCATTCGACTTGGAGGGGCTGCTCTTATCGTGCCGACAAGGCTTGCAGCCGCCCTCCGAACGACCTGCAGGGGGACAGGGGTCAGGGTTCAGAGGTCACAGGGTCACATGGACTACAGGAAGCGAGAGGTGAAAGTTTTACCCATGTGCAACATTACCTTCACACTCCAAATGTGTTGTGGAATGCAAAGACCATGGAGACGTCTCGCTGGTGAATGATTACTGTGTAAAACTGATATGCGTCTTATTTTTAGTGCATTTGAGTCCTAACAACACCACGAGAACTCCAGAGAAACACGTGAGCATAAGAAAAGAAAGCAAAATAAATTAAGTCACTACAAATGAAGTAACGAGTTAAAACTGTTCAGTTTACGGGAAATGCACAGAGCTTAACATGAGCATACTCTAATCTATGCGGAGGTCTCAGGAACGTCCACATGGTGTCGCCAAAGACAAACCAAAGGCAGCGTGCAACCTGGCAAACTTCAGAGCTGGTTAAGGCACAATCGTGACTCGCACGGGAAACAGCGGGGCTGAGGAAGACACACACAATATGGCTGCCAAACCATGTGGCTCTGCCGTGTTTAGCTTTCAGCTTCCAGGGGAAATCAGCGTTCTGAGCGTGTAGCATTTTCACAGACGAGTACAAAGCAGGTCTGGAGGGAAGCGTTTTCAGGGACGTGCTGGGATTTTGGAGGGCCACAGTGAAGGTTCAGAACTGCACAGCTCCATAACAACCATTTTACACAGCACAGGACTTAACAAATCTCGCTCTTCCTTTGAAATCGCCAGTCCTTCCTCTCCGTTATCAGCACATGAATTACCCAGTTTTGCAAAAACGCATTGGCTAACTGCTTGATGCATGCTGGCGAGGAATTGCTGAACAACTTTACCGTCCCACTGTACACAGGACTGCAGACAATGTAGACAAAATTCTAACCTTTGGGTCACCTTCACGTGCAATCAGTAGTGGGCAACATCTGGAAAAGCCCTTGCTTTTGGAAAACGGAAAAGCGCCGCTCACAGCAGAGGACCGGGACCTGCTTGCCCTGCCTTCTCCCATACGTCTGGTGTAAGAGAAGGAGACTGTTGCCCCAAGGACATGGCGATACTCCACAGCGACCCGTAGCTTGAGTCCTCATAAAGCACTGTGTACTATTTGCAAGCTGTGCACTGACACTCAGGTCAGAGGGAATGCTACTATCGTATACATCAGAGATGACTCAGCCTGTGCACTCTGGTTTCCTTTATTATTATTATTATTATTTTTTTTTTTTATTATTATTATTATTCATGTTCTCATTCTTATTTCAACTTATCCAAGTTAATTAGTACAACCCAACAGCCTGATTCAGACTAATAATGTGCTACTCAGGAGTTCGCTCTGTGTGACATGGCTAAAATTTCTGCGGAGTAAAACTATGTAATTTAGCACTTTTAAAATCCTTCTGAAAGTGTCAGATGTGCCCTAAATGTTTTACAGCACTACACTGCTGTGTATTTTTGGAAATGGATACTTCTAAATGTATACTCCTAATGGACTAATTGGGCCATTTTAGTGAGGAGAATGTGTCGGAGCAAAAAATCCTCCAGGATTTGAGCTTCACACATCTGTTATAAAAAAAAAATAAATAAATCTGCCTAAAAGCTATGCAGTAATCAACATGACTCTTCTGCCCCCCTCAGGTCACAGAGAGTGTTACAGGTGATATGACAGCTGGCATTTGACTGAGTCACTCTACTGCCTGGAGCTTTCAGCAGTGGAATCCAGACACAGGCTGGAGCCCAGGTAACACAGGTGGAAATGTCAGCCAACGGGATGCTGGGTCACTCTTTAATGCAGGCTGATGCATCTGACCCATTAAGTGCCAAGGAGAGCTGTGTGATTTTAGACCGGCGCTCCTTCAGTGGGATAGGGAAGCTCCTAGTGCATGTACTGGTCGTGTTTGAGGTCAGTTGTAACACCGGTCCCCCCCAGATCCCCCCCTCCCCCTTCGACATAAAGCACTTTTAGCTCTTTGAAAGGGATGAGAGGAGCAGTGTAAAGGCGGTTTTGTTATCGGTACTGTTCATTATGTATGTACACTACACGCTTCAGCCAAAAGCAAGGGCACTGGCTGTGATGAAGGGCACGATCCATAGGCCGGGTGCGTGTGACTGTGCTGCTTAAATCCAAACACTGGCAGAGGGGTTTACAGGGAGAACTTGCAGACCTGCCAGCACAGGCCTCTTCAGTTCATCTGCAGAGAAGACTACTGTTCGTCGCAGAGTACGGACCGGTCGTGAATCACATACAACGATGCTCTTATTAGTCTCTAAGCACATGTTCTTATGATACCGCCATGCTGCTCTTAAGCGCGCTGCTAGTGCGATACCCACTGCATGCTGATATTCCCATAACAGCATTTCCAGATGATGTAGGCTGCTCTGGGCCCGTGCTCTCGTCCTGGGTTCTGCTGTGGGACGCATCTTAATGCAGCTTGCCACTGTGACCTTGATGGTTGCTCTGCATCTTCTAATTCTACTACTTCTACAACAACCACTATTTCTACTTCTGTTTGTAATATTATTACAAATACTACTACTGTTAATTACAACAACCACAATAATAATAATAATAATAATAATAATAATAAAATAGCACTGAGGACATTGGAATGCCCGTTCAGGCACTCATTTCTGCAGGTATCCAGCTGGTCGCTGAGAGCAGGCTGTGGATTGAGTCTCTGTCTGGGGGCTATTTGTTCTGCTGTGGAGGTGTGATGGATCTGCACTCTGGTAATTGCCCCTCCCTCCGGGACCGAGCCCCTCCCCCGGAACGGACCAGTCCCGTTCCGCCACCTCAGGCCTAGCCCAGCCTCTGACCTGTTCGGCATGGGGTGCACGTGCAGGACCAGAGGGGCGTCTGTGCCGGCCTATTTCACGGCAAAGCCTGCTCTCCCGGGGGGGGCTGAAGCACAATGAAGCAGATTTAGTGCAGTTTGATACAGCCTCGGGGTGGGGGGGGGCTTTAGAATGACAGACTGTGGTCTGCTGTGGGCCCCAAGCGGGGGGGGGGGGGGGGGTAAAGGACCAGATAAATCAGAGACACAGCACCAGCGACAGTGTGAAACATAGCATGCTACCTGGGACCTATTGCAGATACACTGCCAGTGGTGATATCTGTGCCCAGTATCAGAGAGGCTATGATTAGTGTACCTGTCCCTGCGTGTGATTAGTTTACCTGTGCCTGCGTGCGATTAGTGTACCTGTGCCTGCGTGCGATTAGTGTACCTGTGCCTGTGTGTGATTAGTGTACCTGTGCCTGTGTGTAGTGAGGTGATTAGTGTACCTGTGCTAATGTACAGTCAGGTGATTAGTGTACCTGTGCCTGTGTATGATTAGTGTACCTGTGCCTGTGTGTGATTAGTGTACCTGTGCCAGTGTGCAGTCAGGTAGGTAGTTAGCGTACCTGTGCCAGTGTGAAGTCAGGTAGTTAGCGTACCTGTGCCAGTGTGCAGTCAGGTAGTTAGCATACCTGTGCCAGTGTGCAGTCAGGTAGTTAGCGTACCTGTGCCCAGGCGGTACCCGGGCCTGTTGGGTGCAGCGTGCTGTGACTCGGTGCGGCGGTCCTGTTCCCAGACCTCGGCCTCGGACTCGGTGGTGCGGGAGCCCACATCGGACACGTCGCCCTCCTCGCCCTCGGTGCTGTTGCGGTAGGGCCGGCGCTGCCAGTTCTGGATGGCCTGCTTGCGGAGCCCCCAGCCGCGGGACACGGCGGCACGCTCGTAGCCGCCCTCACCCAGGCGGCACTGCACGTGGTAGTACTGCGCCTCCGGGCCCTCCTCCAGCGGGTGCATCTCCACACTGTCGCTGTCATAGCCCCCCGAGCCCTGCGACACCGACTTCACCCGGCCGGATGCCCTGCAGGAGGGAGAGAGACACCCGTCAGACACCCTCTCTCCCGTCAGACACACCCACCCTCTCTCCCGTCAGACACCCTCTCTCCTGTCAGACACGCCCACCCTCTCTCCCGTCAGACACGCCCACCCTCTCCCGTCAGACACGCCCACCCTCTCTCCCGTCAGACACGGCCACCCTCTCACCCGTCAGACACGCCCACACTGCCCACTCTCTCACCTGTCAGATACGCCCACTCTCTCACCTGTCAGACACGCCCACTCTCTCACCTGTCAGACATACCCACTGTCTCACCTGTCAGACATGCCCACTCTCTAACCTGTCAGACACACCCACACAGCCCACTCTCTCACCTGTAAGCCACACCCACTCCCTCACCTGTCAGACACGCCCACGCTCTCACCTGTGAGACACGCCCACACAGCCCATTCTCTGCCTGCTGCTCAAAGGGCCAGCAACACTTTAGGGTGGCATTCAATCCACTCCATTTACAGTTGGGCCTTCAGTACAAACATCACTATCATTAAAGGAGAGTCCCTTCAAGCTGAAATGAATGATGTGGGTTCTGTCACCAGCAAAATGAGGCAGCAGACATTAGAACTCAGCAGACAGTGGCTGTGTCTCAGTCCATTTAATCAGCTGATGCTCTCACACCGAGCCTCTCTCATGCTCCGCGGCCTGTGTTAAACAGTCTGGCGATGCAGAACGGCATTCTGGGTAAAGCGCCGTCCTCTGGGGCTTCGGCTGAAGCGGAGTATTTCCACCAGGGACACGGTCCAGGAACTTAGTCATTACTTAGCTATTAATTTTTAAATACCACTTCAACCGCTTAAAGGGAGCGCCTCTTCCTTGCGCCCCTGTGCTTAAAGACATATTCTTCCTGTGAGTACAGAGTGCTATTCCAGGCGCAGCCCTATTTATTAGCATTACCCAGGGAGATTAAACATCGCTAGCATTCCATCTGCTCGCAGGTTGCTGTGGATACACGCGGACCGAGGGGAGCGGGGGGAGATGCGACGGGGGTGTCAGGTTCTAGCGCATCTCCTCAGACTCGGAGGGCATCCGCAGGTGCCGAAAAGAACACCTCCTGTCCGCTCCGCTCAGCTCAGCACGCTCAGTGACCTTTACGCTTCACTTCGGAACGCGTGAGCAATGCATGATGGGACACCGGGGCAGAAATAAAGGCATGACTGTTCATGCTCTTGCACGTGCCAGGTTAACTCCCTTTTTCTCAAATTTATCTGGTGCTATTGTGACATCACCGCTTAATTGTGAGGTCATCACCCAGGGTTTGGTTTGAAATGGCGTGCAGGAAACATACCAGCAAGGGGGAATAAATTAATAAAATGCCATGTTTTTTATCCTTTGTTTCATGTGTTATTTCCTTAAAGACCCATCTAATGTGTACTATATAACAAAAACCCTGCAAATTCTTGGCTCTTAAAACCCTGCTGAAACTCAGCGGTCAGACTGTTATAGTATGTATGCTGTATATGTATGTTGCATGTGCGTATAGTAGGTATGTATGTTACATAAGAAGGGGGATGCACGTCCAAGCTCTTGCAAGCTAAAGTCAGAAAGTTGGTGCTCCTGCTAGCAATAGAAGTTCTGTTCTTGTTACCACAGCGTGTGATTTTTCAAATCATGATAATGTATCAGCCACAATAATCATTAAATTCACACTAGTCGGCTGAGTGGAAAGGTGGTTTCTGTCCATATTATGTGATTGTGAATCTGCAGGGTGAATTCGGAGCCAAAGTGCTGACTTTCTCATTGCTCTTTTTAACCTGCTGTAGTAAGACAACACAGCAGCTAGCACGACAGAGCAAAGCAGAGTTACGCCGCGTTAAACAGGCAGCGTAGAAAGCTGCTTCGTCCGGTTCGGAGTACAAGCGGGCCGAGGCATTTACATGAGAGAACGCTTTCTGGGAAGGTGCACTTCAGAGAGACCGCACTGGGAATGCGCTGCCTCCCGATCAGACCTGCTTAATGGCGGTGGATACGTCACGCTCAGTTACTCCTCAGGCGTGGCTACCCGGAGCGCAGGAAGCGAGCTTTAGGGAAAACACGGGGCTAAGCCTTGTTATCTGCCACAGAAAAACACAGAGAATAAAGAAGAGGCATAATGATGCTGATCTACTCCGCCGCCGACGGGACTCAAAGGCAGATGGAGGCATTCTCTTTGTTGTCGTTCTCCCCGTCCGAGCGGTACAGCAGAGAGCCACGTCTGAATGCTTTTTCCACGTTTCCTGGGGAAATCAAATCCCCGCAAACAGCTGCCATTCTGGTGTCCTGAAAGTCCACCCCAGCGGCCGAAAAGGCTGGCTGTTCCACCACACGCTACCTGTGCCAAGCAGTATCACCTGGCCTAAACCCTATACCTGGCCAGGTCGTCAGAGTCCTCCAGCTCTGAATGATCCTCTTTGTGGGAACGGAAAGGGGTCCCCGCAGACAGTAACCCACTTTCATCTGCCTTTTCAGTGGTTCTAACAATCACTGGCTCACAGCGTGCCGGCCCACACTGAGACAGAGTGCGGTTCGTGGCTGCTCAGTGAATGCGGGTAACTCGCCGTAGAGGTAGCGGCGTAACCGGATTGCTGTAAGTAAGAGTGAGAGTGAATTGGCATCACCATTATGCCGCGCTGTATTCTGACATTTTGTACTCCAATTACGGAGTACGGAGAGAGAGGTAATTTATGGTAAACCCTGTAAAGCTGTGTTAAGACCAGTGATTCGTCAGTCAAGTCCCCAGGTGGATGAGTGTCTGAGTGTGTGTGTGTGTGTGTTTGTGTGTGTGTGTGTGTGTGTGTGTGTGTGTGTGTGTGTGTACGTGCATGTGTGTCTGGCGGGGGGTTCGGTCATCAGCCCCAACAGTAAAGGGCAAAGCTGCACCCCCCGAACCCCATCAGACTGGCGCAAGCCCCCGTTCTCCTTCTGTCTCCCCTCACTGCGCTTTGCTCAGGAGTCAGATCTGACCGATGACTCATCTGAGATGCTGTGAAGAACATCTGTCACCCTGTGGCTCTGTAGTGCGTCCATTAGACTGGAGCACCCAGCACTGCATGTGGCACATATTACAGTGCAGGGAGGCCTACAACCTGAAGGAAGCCCTGAAACCTGACACAGCACGGCCGCCACCTCTGAAACTGCAGGATGCCAAAAAAAAAAGAGAAAAAATGGATCTCAGTTCTATTTTCAGCACATTCCTCATGCCAGAAATGAGCACCAGCCAATCGGGTCAGAGAGGGATTTCATTAGTGCCAGTCAAATAACTGTTTTCAGATTTACTACCCACCCTCACCGACGCAAAGCTCATTAGGCATATTAGCAGTATGCTAACACCCTGAACATTACAGTCCACATCTCACTTACAGGGACAATGTGTGTGTCTGTCGTTGATCTTGAGCTATATTTAAGCCCAAATTCATGTCAGCCATGGCACTGAAAATATGAGGAAGGTAACAAGCTAGCTAGCTGGCATCTTGCTCTTCCTCTCTCATTATATTATTGGAATTTTGCAGATGCTCTTATCCAGAGCGATTTACATAGGTTACAATTTTCACATCATCCATTTATACAGCTGGATATTTACTGAGGCAATTCTGGGTTAGCTACCTTGCTCAAGTGTATAGCAGCAGTGCCCCAGCAGGGAATTGAACCAGCAACCTTTAGGTTATGATCCCAGCTCCTTACCACTATGCCACACTGCTGCCCATCTTTCATCAGAAGAAATTCATACTCACTGAGCTTATTAGATTATGACAGTACCTTAATCTCAGCTAAAACACATCCACTACAGGCATTTCAGTGTCCCCAGTGCTATTCCAAACTCTGACTGTGAGCATACCGAATGCACTGCACTGAGTACCTTACTGTCAGATGCTCTTATCCAGGGCGACTTACACAGGTTACAGTTTTATCCATTTATACAGCTGGATATTTACTGAGGCAACTGTGGGTTAAGTACTTTGCCCAAGGATAGAGCAGCAGTGCCCCAGCAGGGAATCAAACCAGCAACCTTTCGGTTACAAGCCCTGCTCCTTACCCTAGGACTATAGCCACTGGGCACACAGTGGTTCAGTTCTGTTTAGGCTGGAACAGAGGAATCTTCCCAGACACAATCTGGCAACCGTACAGAGAGCCTGATTAAGCAGGCAGGCAGGCAAGCCGGGCTCCCCCTCCCCCCCCCTTTCCCTTCTCTCCCTCTCATTTCCCATCAAAGGGAATCTGAAATAGCCTCCCGGTCCCCTCTGTCACTGCGCTCAGCAGCACAAATGCCTGTGTCAGGGCTTATTTTCGGCGGGAGAAAAGGGGAGCCACTAGCTTCCGCCGCACGGCGGCCGGCGGACGGCTCATTTGGCCAGCTATTGGAGGAGAGACGTGTGACGGGGGAATCGCAGGCAGAGCCTGCTGTGAGGCTGCCCTGCGGATGACGGGTGACATGAGGCCCACGGTGAGGCCCAGGGAAAGGACACACCGCAGGCAGATGCTAACGGCCCTCTGCTCCAGTGCAGTCATCAGCTTACCAGCCACGGCTCACACCCACAGCCACACAGAGCTGCCGCTCGCTGTTACCGCCTCTTAATGGCGTGGCGGGTGTCTTACGTAAGAGTGTGGTGGGGATAAATTTAGCCCGTCTGAAAATAGACAGCCACCCTGCGTTACCTCTCCGGTGAAAGTTAAGGAGCCGGTTACCAACAGGCCCCACTGGGGCCGTGATTGTGATGTCATAAAGACCTGTGTCATTAATGACCTGTGACCTGTGACACAGCCATTAAGCATCGGAATGGAAGCATTTGTAATGTGTCATTCGTGACACATTGTTTGCTTTTTATCTAGCCCAGGAAATGTAAACAAGTATCAGATTATTTAACAAAATTGGTGAAGTGGTGAATGCAGTCAGCAGCTACAATCGGTGACTAATGAAATCAGTGAATCTGTGACTTCTCTACAGTGGGCAGCCAGCAGATGCTCTGAAGCCTTCTTCTATCAAATGGTAAAATCCAACTGTGGAACCCCTGGCAGCTCCAGGAAGAGATGGTGTTGGTGAAGAGAAATGTTGGATGAATCAACAGGGGGGCGCTCTTCCCCCAGGTCCAAGCAGAAGCCTAATCTCCCAGCACAGCTAATGAGACACTGTGTTGCAGAGGAAGCCGTCTTTCCGTTGAGGTGCTACACGGAGCTCATTAAGACACCTGACTCACCACGTTCATTAAAGATCTAACGGCACTTGTTGCAATGATTAGGGGGCTTCCCTGGTATTCTAGCCATCAAATAATCCCCCAGCCTGATCGGCTAAATAAATCTCTTCCCAGCCAATCACATCTTATGTGGGGTGAGCATTCTGGCAGATGCAAAATGGCTGCCCTGCGTGATACAGGAAATGCTACATATTGGCAGTGATTGATGGGAGTCTTCCTCTACCTTCTCTTATTCTACAGCGCTTTGAGATCCATGGAAGATGCTATAAGTGAAAAATTATTGTTATTGTTGCAATATAACAGAATGCTCTTAAAATTTTGTATTTGCTTTTTCAAAATGGTTTTAACCAGAAAATCTGAAAAATATCAGAACAGTGGAAAACAGTACTAAAATTGCAGTAATGAAGTGATTTTGAAATCTAGTCAGAATCTGAAAGGGATAAGAGTGTTATTAGGGTCTGAACACTGAGCTTCACATTGATCGGGCAGTATATTCTGGAAAGGGGAGAGATAGATGGACCAAGATGAATCCAATTTAAGCAATTTGGATCGCATAAAGTGCGTGCCAGCTCATTTCAGAGCGATGTGGCCGGTTCTGACACGCGTCTCCTGCTCCCCTCTGCCGGCTGGACTGGAAGCAGGCAGCGGATGTGAGGAGTGATTCATCCGCAGAACGTGAGGCCTGAGAACAGAGCCGCAGTGAACAGGGCCTGGGGATAATCCTCAGCACCCCGCCGCGCTGCGCTGAAATTTGGGCAGTGCGTATTTTAGGAGAGGGGACGTTCTGTTCCTGCTGTAGTTCCACCCTGCGTGGTGAGTCAGACAATCCCCCCCTCCCTCCCTCGTTATGGTCATGGGTCGGCGGGTGTTGGCGGCCGCTGGCTGTGCCAACAGGCACAAGCGTCTGACGCCATGTGCCTCGGACGGCGTTTTTGCGTCTGACACCGTGGCCCTCGGACAGCGTTTCCATGTCTCACACCACGCTCCTGGGACAGCTTTTCGGCGTCTGACACCGCGCCCCTCAGATGGTGTTCGGCGTCTCACACCGCGATCCTGGGAGGGCTTTGACACCGCGCTTCTCGGATGGCGTTTTTCCCACACGGGGCCTGACTCTGTAGGCCTTAGCGGAGACTCTTCTTCTGCACAGCCAGGTAATTCAGCCTCGCTTCAGTGGACATTCAGAGATTCCGACAGCCAGCAGGGCTACGCGTTTTACAGCCACGCGCTAATGTCCGCAGCCAGATACCAGAGCATTTCTTTCCTCGCGGAGGGCAGTCTGTGTCCCCGCGCGACACTCCTACACCGGCACTTCCGCGGGTTTGACCCCGGCCCGTGAGGTCAGCTGGTGCTTCTTAAACACCACACGGCATTAGCTCGGTCTGCTGAGCAGCCGCTGCCGTTAGCTCACGGTCTGCTGCGCATCGTTCCCTGCTACCCCGGCGACCGAGGGCGGCCCGCAGCCAATGGGAGCGCTGCTTATTGTGACGTCACCAAACTGTGCCTTCAGCTCAGCCACACAGGGCTCGCAAACAGGGACACTGACCTGCCTGACATGTATGTAACTAAAGCATTAGATTACATTAAATTGCTGTCAGTTAGTAACTTACAAAGTTAGTAACTTACAAACAGTAAGCTACAATTTTTTCCATTTACACAGTTGCACATTTACTGAGGCAATTGAGGGTTAAGTACCTTGCCCCAGGGTACAACAGCAGTACTCTAGCGGGGAATCAAAACAGCGACATTTTGGTTATGAGCCCTGTTCCTGACCACTACACCACACACACTGGAATATAGGTATTTCCTATAAAGCAGGGTTTACCTTATCTCCAGTATTCAGAAAAACAACAAAACATTGAATCACCGCCACTGTAAAATGACAAAGCCAAAACATAAAGCAGGTTACGCATTGGGTTTGCCGTTCTGCACTCTGAAATGAGAAGCCAGCGCTAAAAGTATTGGCTTTGTCATTCCCTTGGTGGTGGGGGCTTCAATGCTTCATTTGAACACCAGAGATATGGAAAGCTGCAAGAGCAGGAAGATTGAATCTAAACCTAAAAAGAGCAGGACGGTTTCCAGGGGTTACATGCCATGTTGATGATGGATCTGCTGCCACTGCAAATGGACTATGCATGCTATCAGCATAAGCTATAAGCTATGACTCCTGTGGTGAGCTGACAGAAACTCCATGTCCCACCATTTGATTTGCACAATCCAGTAGCATAAATAAGTATGATTAATACCTTTCAATAAGATGGGCAGCAGCTCTCTAGTGCCTGGTTAACCTGATGTATTCACAACAGGGCCCTAAAAGAACTCTTGCTCCTTTATCTTACAAATATTCCATTTGAGGAATGGGTACATGTTGTGGGAGCCCTAGGGGGAGGCAGCCCTCTGCAAAGGCCTAAGGGGTGAAGCTTACCCTGTACTGGGAGAGGAGTGGCGGTCAGACACCTGGTACATTCCCCTCGACGTCCCAGAGATGCTGGAGTTTCTCTAAAGAAGACAGAAGAGAGAAGGGAAACAGAGGAAAAAAGAGTAAGAGAGGGAGGGAGAAAGACAGAAAGAGAGGGAAGGAGGGAAAGACAGCACCCTAGTTAATACTGCTTTATTGATTAAACTGTCTGCATCTTTTAAATCATCACGGAGAATTAATACTGGCACAATGAGCTGTTAATACACAACAGATGTGAGCAGTATTCCTGATTTCAGAATTCACAGGCCTCTTTTGTAAACTGCCTCTGGTTTCTTCTGTTTGCACCACAGTCGTTTTATAAAAATCTAAAGATGGCTTACTGACACAACATATCCTGAATAACTCATCTTAAGGCAGATTAGCTTGTCTTTCACCCTGCTCATCTGAGATAAATGCATCTGTGCTCGACACCACAAATATGCATGACAAATATGAAATGACTTCAGTTAGTGGTGAAGCACTGGGAACACATATCCATGTGCAGCTTTTATTTGTGTTGGCTTGAAGGCAATATCACAGTTAAAAATGTGCTAGAAACCATTCGGGCAGGAACAAGGCACTGTTTAACTGTGAAGTGGAAAAAGAACTTTTTCTCCTCTATAAATAACCGTACCATCCACTGCTGTGATTTGACAGCAAGCTACAAGACAACCACAGAGATTAGAGACTCTATAAATATTATCATTACTATGGAGGCTAGCTTTGCAAGGCAACAAGATGAATGACTTTCCCTGCATCTCACAGCAGTGACTGAGGCTTCAAGTGTGGCAAACACAACTACAAACTACCGGAAACACCATGACAGCTCTGTGCCAACACTTTGTTAATACCACTTACGAATGCAAGTCATACACAATAATCCAATTTTCATATTCTTTTTGTTAAATCATATTTAAGAGGTCAACCAAAAGAAACTACACTTTCCAGAGTGAAAATACTGACATCATATCAAATATATAAAAACAGATGTTAGAAACAAATTTAGAACATGTCATATTTAAATTATTTGATTTTTTTTTTTATTTCATTATTTTGAGAAAGAGACCTGCAATGCAAGCACATCTTCCTATAAATGGCTTAAAGTAGAGATGGTTGGGCACATTTACTCTAACTTTAATCTCATTTAAACAGGTGTCACACTTTTATTAACCTTCCCCAACAGAAGACGTGTAAGAATCCAAAATCAACTGCAGAAATTGCTCAAACAGTCTCATGGCTGAGGACAAAGCACGGTGGTGGTTAGATTGAACTGTCCTCTCTGCCTATGTAGTGGGAAAGGCATCGCAGGTTGCCTCCATTAGTGAGGAAGTGAGGGAGGGATTGAGGGGTGAGCCGTGGGCGTGCATCTGACACATTGCCCGCTCTCGGGGGACGGGCGTGGGAGCAGCCAGGTGTGATTGATGCCCGTGGGCGGGCCCCCTGGCACCCCGGAATCCAAACCCGAGCGCTGACAGCACTAGCAGGGCCACGCCCGGGCATCGTGCCAGTGAAAATGAACTACAGGCGGAACCTGGGGGACCCATTCATCTTCTGCCCTTTCAATCTCACCCCGCCGTCCCATAATGATCATGGGGGCGAGAGGGAAATATTTCACCAATAACTGACCGTACAAAAAAGATAATAACTCCCCCATCAAACGTGTGGCTTCTGTCAGATTTTTTTTATGGTGTAACAGCATTGTAGTTACCAGTGTTTCTGTTAAAGCTACCCTTTCAAAAGTCTCTTAGAAAAGGTCACTTCAACCAAAATATCAAGTGACAGTGGTATACGAGTTATACCAGTGCAATGCAGGTGCTACTCCCTTTTTCTACAGATGTTGTTTTGGGAAGATTTCTCAAAATAGGCCTTATCTATGTGCATGTTAACTGTAAACTGAGTATAAACTGACGGAAAAGCACAGAGAATGGGACTACAGGAACCTTTCCTCCATACTCGTGTGTGTTCTGTGATCTGGTCATATTTTTCAGTTAGAGACGGAACCCCTGACTCAAGATTCAAAATCGTTCCAGTGTTCTACTGAATCACTGAATGGAGCATGCTCTCCATCAGCTGCACAGCGCATAATCACTCTGCATGAGCTTGTCTTGAGGATTCAGTCTTAACTACCTGTCCTAGCTTACTGAGTGTGGTCAACACCTTTCAGTAAACCGGACAACCTCCCTCCCATCCAGTGCTTAGGAAGCCTAATACATTCACAGAGGAGTCTCAGATCTAAAATGTATGACATTAAGGCCTTTCAAGATGGAATCACATCAGCTCGTCCTACAGATCACATGAATCTGCTGATGCTCGAGCCCCCAGCTGTAATGCTGGCTGAGCTATCAGTGTGACTCGTACAGATGGTGTATCTCCTTGGGTTTCGATACTCACAGCAGGGTGCTAGCACCAATCGCAGATGTAATTAACTAGACCTGGCAGTCCCTCCCTCCCTCCGTGGCCACTTTGACATGGCGCCTTAGGCCCAAAAAAAAAAAAATGTCTATTCTATGTTCTTGTTCCCATGATATCTGACAGGCCATTGAACATTGTCGTTCAGCTCCAACTTCAGACATAACGGCCTGCAGTTTTCTAATGTGAGCTTATGAGCAAGACTGCTTTTTGGGCCCAAGATGCAATATTGCTTAGGCTGAGCCTATGATTGCCAGGCCAGATAATTATATACACCAGTTAGTCTCACCCCCCCCCCCCCCCCCCATCAGTGATGGTACAGGCACCTCTGTGAGCCTCCATCAAGGACTGAAGTTGGGGGGGGGGGGCAGAACACTGCCCTCTCCCGCCTGCAGTGACCCAGTCACCTCCTACCACTGGAGCTTCCTGAAAATCAGAGTCAAACAGAGTTTCCTCATAGACTGGGGGCGGCAGTGCAGCATAGTGGTTAAGGAGTAGGACTCGTAACCAAAAGGCTGCTGGTTTGATTCCCTGCTGGGGCACTGCTGCTGTACACTTGGGCAAGGTACTTAACCCTCAATAAATATCCTGCTATATAAATGGATAACATTGTAAAAAACTGTAACCGATGTAAGTTGCTCTGGATAAGAGTGCCTGATAAATGACAATAATGTAATGACTGGTTTCACTTTAGCTCATTATTTTCCAGTCCTGGACTGGTTTCACTTTAGTGCACTGTTCTCCAGCCCTAAGCTGGTTTCACATTAGCTGATTGTTTCATAGCCCTTGGGTGGTTTCACTTTTGCAGTCCTGGGCTGGTTTCTCTTTAGCAGTCCTGGGCTGGTTTCACTTTTGCACATTGTTTTCCAGACCTGGGCTAGTTTCACTGCTGTGCAGTTTCCCACTCCTAGGTCCTTCCTTCCAGCTGAACTGCTAATCATTAAAGCTTGATTGAGCTGATTAATGAGCGGTGATTTTAATCTGACATCCCTTGACAGCTGTCTGCCGTAAGTTCCGACTGCAAAGCGTGTGAAAGGAAAGTATTTCACAATGCTGCAAAGGGGGGCCGAGTTCAACGCAAAACTCTCAGTCCTCGGAAGTCCACAGTGGTGTTGATTTAAGGAAAGGGAGCCAGTGGGAACGGTAGGCTGGGTACTATAAAGAGAATGATATATCAATGGGTCATACGTTGATATATCGGCCTATTAAAATGCACTATAGTCGATATATTTCTTCAGACGGTGTCATATTTATCACACACGGACTTTGAGCTTTAATTGCTGACACTTCTGAATGCATGAAACACGCTGTAGTCACTTCAGAGTTCTCATGACACTTCATGGCCTGTTGATGGCAAACAATTAGCTGAGATTTAATTCACTGCAATCTGGTGTCAAAGAAACCACGAGGAGCGAGATCCAGAAAGCACCGAGACCTCTTTCAGATGAAAATCGGGAGGCAGGGAACAGAGCTTTAAAATCTATTTTCCAGTGTAACAGAAGCTGGCCAAAGACAATCTTTCTCTCCTAGGCTACTTTAACAAATACAGCTGCTGGTGTCTACAAAAACGTGACATCACCATTCCACTGGCAGCGTGTTCTCATAGTAACACGATATACAGATTGAGAATGTAAAGCACAGGGGCTGACCAAATATGCGTTCAACTAGACCAACTCCAGAGGTCCAGCAAACATTTACTTATTTTTACAACATTGAGATGTATCTGCTCATGCAGATGGGCTGCTTATGCAGGTGAATGCTGGTATGGGGATCAGTATTCAGACTTAAGCCAATTTCCAAACAGACTGATAAGATTCTACAGAAGACCATATTCTCACAAAATTAATAAAACTATGATGATCCAAAATGCTTTTTAATCAAATATATTGGATATATATGACTACAGTAACACTGCCCACACGCACACAGCGATTTAAAATGATGCTGATTATGAGCTGAGCCAAATCTTCTGCTACTTTCAGACGTTTGCTTTGGTGTAGCTCAATTAGAAAAGTGAGTAAACCATAATAATGCCCCGGATTTATGGATGCTGATATGTATAAAATGAGCCCAATCAAAGGTGAAATGGCCACAGGACAGACCCCTCGCTGTGCAGTTTTGATATTCACAGTTCGGCACACTCCAGTCCGCCTGAATAAATATTTAACTCTGCTAAGCGATATTTACTGCCTCCGAATGAATTAAAGGGCAAATTGCCTTGAGCAACCATCCTAAATGAGCCCAATCTCTTATCATAATTCACAGATAAATATCCTTTGGTGCACGCCTGGTTAACCTTCAAATGTTTTCTTTAAAAACATTGTTTTTTTGTTTGTTGTGCACAGGCCCTGTATTGTATAATTATGCCTATTAAATGAATATTATCGTTAAGATTACTTACTTTTATTGTACAGTGTTTTACTTAACACTGTAGATGAATGGTTGTCTAACTCTGCTTTGTGAAATAAAACTTTATCGCACCTATAAATGGTAAGGAACTGTATAAATATGGTTCTTAGGATGTAAAATTCAGTCTTAGATTCCAGCCCGTCTGCCCTACCCTACCCCACCTTGCCATGCCCTGGCACACCTGACCCCGCCCTTACCTGGCGGCCGGTCCCCTTGGAGCCGGGGATGCTGCAGCGGCCAAGGCTGCCATTGGGCGTGGTCCCGCAGCTGCTGATGATCTGGAGCTGTTTCTCGGCGCGGTCGGCCCGGTCCAGCAGCTCCTCAATAAACTGCTGCAGGCGTACCTTAGCGTTAGCTTCCCGCGCCGCCGTCTCCTGCAGGAACTGGTCGATCTGAGCCACCTCCCTGCAGGAGGACGCAGGCCAGAGTCAGCAACATGCTACAGACACACACACATACATGTACACACACACACACACACACATACACACACACACACAAACACACACACAAACACACACACACACCATGCACACCAGAGTTAGCGACATGCTACACCTCAGTTAACTACGTATGATACACACACACACGTGTGCCAACCTTAGCAGCATAGTATACACACACATACATCTGCCAGAGTTACCTATTTAACGTACACAAGCACAGATAAATGTCACTGCTAGTGACACGCTACATACATGGCAGTATTAGCAACATAACACACACACAGTTTCTACACCTACATATACACACATATTCTCTCACATACACACACCAGACACATTCTTTTATTAGAGGGAATAAAATTTACCATATCTCTTGGTCTTAATTTTGTGTTGTGGACAAAAGAGACAGAGAACAGCCTGTAAGACAGGTTTATAAAACATTTCTTAGCCGCTTTGATCAACATTAATAGTTAAGTTTCCTGCTGTTGAAGTTTGCTGTACTTTGATTTAAAACTTGGCCTCGAAGTTCAATTTCCTGTCAGTTCAATCTGCCAAGTATCTGTACAGTGTCACCCTGTGTAGAAGCTGGCCCTTCGTTCAGTGGGCGGGTTTTATTTTGGTCTTCCTAAAGCCAGTGGCCATGACCTTGTCTTTATGGCTTAACAGAAGTCTCTTTCAGGCCATTGCTGCAGTGAAGCCTGCACACAGGAGTGATATCACCACAGTGTACACGAAACTGAGTGAACCACTGACCTGACTCTGAATGATCAGATGTGAATTCTCTGATCTCAGACACAGCGTAGAATACGACTTCAGAACCAGTCCTCGCTGAAATATGCACTACACACGGACTCGTTCAGTTTGAAATGTTACTCCGCCTTCACTGGTGTAGAGTTGAGCTGTCTGTGATGCAGCCAGACAGAGCCTGCCCCTGTGAAGTGCAAACTCGCCCCAGTAGCCTTTTGGTTTTCGGGACACCCTGGTTTGCCCCTCTTCTCGCATTCATTTGACGTTTCAAACATTCTGAAAATACGCACAGCATTCCTTGAACATTTCACCTCTGACAGCCATATGAGGGGACGAATCGGCAGGCTTCCGCTATCCTATTGGCTGATTCTGCAGAAGGAGGAAATCCGCTCCCTCTCAGAGGTCTTGCACTCTCTCAAACTCCTACAGGAAACCGGTTCCACGTTTCGGGAGCTCGGCAACCTCTTTTTATTTCACCTGGCACACCTCCGGCAACTGGGAGGGCCGTGAGACCTGTACCCTATGCGTAAACAGTTCTCATTTTGCTCAACATGGTGTCCACAGCTTGTATTTTTCATTAGCTCATTTTAATGGTTATCATATTTTTATTAATTTCTTCTTTTTCAGTGTGCTCGCCAGGCTGCTCGGTGACGCAGCTGTTGGGTACGGCTGGAGAGTGGGAGGGGGGTGGGCGGGTGTTAGCGGACCTTTCCCGCCAAGCTGGGCCAATATGAGGTGGAGTGACAAGTATACATTTGCATTTTGTTTTAATAACTGGAAAAGTATAGAAATTGACCTTCATTAAAGCATGTATTTTTCCTATGCGCAATGTCTTCAACCTGGTACCAAAATTCCTACACTTACAGCAACATTTATTACTTTCATACGAATGTAAATAAAGTTTAATCTAAGAGTGATCTTTCTCTCTCCCTCTCATTCTCTCTGCCTCTCTGAGTCATGGATGTTTATGCAGACCTGAATCCTCACATCCCTGCTGTGCACGGCACACCAGCAAAACAGCTTTCCTTGTCTTATCTTAGGGGATGAAATGCTGCTATTTGAGTAAACCCTAGCCACCGTCTCTCCCTCTCTAAACAAGTTCTGGAACAATCTAAACACATCTGTGGCTGGAAAATGCCTGACAGGAGAAGAAGTGCTTGGAGGTGATCTAGGATCTATGATACAACTCCCTGCGCAAGAGAGGTACACTGCATTTCATTTATTTTTCCTTGTCGCGGGATTGTGTTTTCGCTTGTTTCCAAATTATTTTCCCATGTTCTTAAACACAGAAGTCTGAGACGAGACACTCTGAGATGAAAACGTTCATTTAATTGAAACAGCAACATGAAAGCTTGCAGGGTTATCAAATAATCATGTGGTAAGTATTGCACAATTATGAGACAAGCTCATCAAATAAGCACAGCATCCCTGAAGGAACGGGCCTCATTGTCTTTGAAGCAGGAGATCTGCAGCAATGCATGTTTCTGACGGTGCTATCTTCATTTGTGGAAGATGCACAATTATGTATTTTTATTGTTTTGGATCCTTGCTTCTCTGGGCCTTGCTGTAGAGCTGTAATGACACAGCCAATCAAACGCAAGCAAAAAAATAGCTAAAAAAAAAGGCCCAGGCCGCCTGCCAATGCTGGATCAGTCTTCAGCTCCCTTTCTGAAAGCACGCAGCTCCAACCCAGTGAGTTTGCTTCTGTGAGCACAGCATGAGCGTGGCCGAGTGGTTTACAACACAAACTGAGCGTAGACAGGCTGTCTCACCTGCCATTGAGTTCTGTGTCTGGGGGGTAGGGGTGGGGATTATGACGACAGCACATCATTGGCTGCTGCTTGGACCGCAGAGACCTTGCTAGCTGGGATTCACAGTTATGTGGATGCTCCCATAAACCCAACATGTCACCCAGCAACACACGGCTGGTTTGTGACTCACTGGCATTCCGGAACCAGACAGCAATCAAAGGAGGCATTTAAAATCAGCATAAGTGGGCAGATCTAGTCAGGGTATGAGCTGATATTTTTTTTCCATTATATCTTTATTATATATCCTCATTACAATTTTTCATTTTCCATTATATCTTTATTTGCTTTTTACAGTGTTTTTAGTATAGCGTTCACTGTGGGAGTGGGAGGGTTTATGCATTGATTCACTGTTCGACAATGGAAACAGAACCAGAAACTGCATATCACAAGGTATGACTGCACTTTAGTGGCCCACCTTGGCAAATGACAGCATGCGGCAAAGCACTGAGCCGACGAGCATTCACTCTCCAGGTATTCTGCAAAGGCCACGTAGTCTCTGTACCAAAGAAGGTATTTTTTCCAGCAATGTCAGTCCCATATTTCAAAATCAATCTATTATTTACAGGGCAAAATTAATCTAGAGTTGAAACGGGGCACGGCTTCCAATTATTTGCTGTATTTCAGCAGTGACAAGAGCGGCAGATCATCAGAACAAAGCTGGTGCTGATTGATTGCTGATTGCCCTGTCGTGTTTGGTGTTTCAGTTTTTAGGCCTCATATAGTTAATGTAAGACAGTACTGAAGCAGCCTTGGCTGGCCCATACCGCCGATTCGGGAAACCTACGGTTTGGTAAGGCCTATGGTTGGACGTTACCCCACAGAACAAGGGCGACTCTAACGACGAACAGACCCTTGCAATCATTTCACCGGTCCTCCATTCCCGCGGAGGCTGATGGGATATATAAAGACAGGAGTGAGATTTCCTCCAGGGAGAGGCAGGCTGCCGTGTGAGCTGACGCCTCCCGGATTCCTGCAGGAGGAGTGTCGCGCACACACCCCGCAGGCGAGCCAAGCCTCAGCACGGAGCGTCGTTCCCCTCCGTCAGCGCGTTGGCACTTTGGACAGACGGAGCAGGGGGAGACGCGTAGCTACAGACGCTAAGCAGCCTCTGAGCAGCTGGAAGGCAGAGAAGCGTGAACAGGCTTCCTGTCGTCCATCTTAATTAAACGACAAACGATTTACCCATCCAGGTGTGACTCACCAGCTCACGCAAAAAAAAAAAAAACCTGTGTAAGGCTGAGCTGTTGCAAAGCATTCTGGGAGATGCAGTCTTACTCTCTCAGAGACCCCTCCTAAACCGCCTAAACCATTACATTACCCAATCTGATACAAGATGGAAGTAATGTATTTTTAATATGTCACATATATAAATTATTGCCACTTTCATACATGAAGCACACACTGCACAATGAAGTGTAAAATGACATGTATTGTAAATTATATTCCTCAAATTGCACATTAAAGTAGCAATAACAGTTATTTTATGTCATATGCCTGGCACTCCTCGCCTGACGGCTTCAAACACTGGGTCTGCACATCGCTGTGAGGTAATTGAGCACATTAGCATGCTGTAAGGTAATATTTCGTTACCGGATGACTGCTTGGCATCGTGGGATGACGACATGCCTTGCTCTTAAGAGTAACAGTCGTGCATTATGAGTAGCCTTATACAGTCACTGCTGTAACTGCAGGACTGGTCTATCAGCTTGCTGGTCAGGCTCAGTTAATGGCTATTCTATTACAGAAGCATATCCTTGCTAGTCTTGTAATTTCTTTAATATGTATGTAATGGATCTTACCATGGGGACTTGTAAGTCGCTGTGAACACTAACATCTAATGAATAAAGCAGTTTACCTCACATTACTGGCATTTAGCAGACGCTCTTATCCAGAGCAACTTACATCAGTGACAGTTTTTTTTTTTCCGTATTATCCATTTATACAGGTGGATATTTACTGAGGCACCTGTAGATTAAGTACCTTGCCCAAGGGCACAGCAGCAGTGCCACAGTGGGGAATAAAACTGGCAACCTTCCCATTACGAGTCCCGCTCCTTACCACCATGCTACACTGCCACCCAGTTTAGCATCTCTTATATATATGTGTATATATATATTATATTTTTATACATTTTTTATATATGTACCACTTATCCATGTACCCTTTAAATTTTGGTGCTTGGTCTGCTCGGGACCCAACAGTAACAGCCTAAGCATAACACACTTCCTCTAGAGTCAGTTCTGTGATGTGATGAAATAAAAACAAAGGCAGGAGGAATTAGGTGGGGGGGGGAAGAGGGGGAGAGAGAGGGACAGAGGGAGAGAGAGAGAGAGAGAGAAAGGGAGAAAGAGAGATGGGAGGAAAGAGAGAGGGAGAGAGGGACAGAGGGAGAGAGAGAGAGAGGGAGAGAGAGAGGAGGAGCAGGCATTAAATGGGCTTAAGATCATCTCTCACCTCTCAGACATGTACACCCTGTTACATCAGTGCTGGCGTGTCAACAGGAGCTTCATTAACCCTCTGGTATCAGCGGGGGCGCATTACCGGCTTCCACACGCCCAGCCTCGGTGACTTACCCTGCTCCTGTGTGTCAGGAATGCTAATCCGTACCCCGGTAACCTCCAGAAGGCAATTAAACTCTGCTCTGTCCCCTGGTGCCAGTCACAGTGCAGACATACAAGCCAAGGGTCTGCATTCAGTACAGACCCAGACCAAGGCGTTATACATACATGGCTCAGAGCTCCATGTTCAATACGGAACAAGCTATGACCCTTATTTAGATATGGTGTTCAGTAAGGAACAAGGTACGCCTCTTCTTCAGATGTGGCTCAGAGCTCTGTGTGTTCAGTACAGAAACAGCTATGCCCCTTATTTAGAAATGGTGTTGAGCTCTGTGTTCAGTACAGAATAAGGAATATCCTTCATTTAGATGTGTTCAGGATTTAACCATACTGGGATGTACCACAGGCTACCAGTCAGAGTCTTGGGCTCTGGATAGCAAGGGGCTCCCCAGTACATTCACACTGGCTGTCAGTGTGAGGAGAGAGATAGGAGACTGAGGCAGAGTTTGGAGAGGGAGGGAATATTATCTGAGAAAGAAGGGGGGAGGGAGGGAGGGGTGCTGTCTGAGAGGAGAGAGAAGGATGGGGTGTGGATGAGAGAGAGAAGGAAGGAGAGAGGGATAGAGGGAGGGAGAAAGAGACAGAGAGAGAGGGAGACAGAGAGAGTGAAAGAGAGAGAGAGAGAGAGAGAGAGGAAAGGCAGAGAGAGGGAGGGAGAGGAAGAAAGGCAGAGAGAAGGAAAATGAGGACAGTCTGTTATGAAAGACAGATGATGGGGGGAGAGAGACAGACAGGAAAAAGGAGGGAGAGAGGGGGAAAGCAGTAAAGAGATAGACGGGGACAGGGAGGACAGGGGGAGAGGAGGGGGAAAGCAGGACAGAGAGAGAGAGAAAGCAGGGGAGAGAGGGAGAGAAAGCAGGGGAGAGAGAGAGAGAGAGCAGGGGAGAGAGGGAGAGAGGAAGGACGCAGTCCGTGATCAGAGAGGGATTCTCAGGGGCCGGCGCTAAACGGCTGTCTTCTCCTTGTGCCACTGGACGCAACGATTCCATTTCAAGGCGTTCGACACCCGGAAGCGCGTGACCAGCTTTTCAAAAAAACCTCTAATCCAGGTCCCTGTGCAAGTCGACTGCACTGAGTAAATATGCTATAATGCACTCTGTCTGCCTCTGCTCACCCCCCCCCCCCCCCCCCCCCCCCACCAATATAAGAAATCCCAAATACATCCCATTCGTCCTAAAACCTAGGCTATGCAGTATGATATCAGTGTTCTGAATATTTCAGGGGAAAAGAGACTGAGACCTGTCAAAAAAAGGAAATTAAGATGGCAGTGGTTTCCATTCTGCGTGTGGTCTCTCTCAGTTTATAATCTGTATATGTGTACTCATTCAGGCCGGTTGGTGAATCTCCTTTACAAATGATCCATTGGAAACAAACCGAAAGCACATTCGACAACTTAAAGGGTACGAACAAATATTCCCTCAGGAATATCGCTCAGAAACAGCTTCTGAGTAGCTCAGTGGTCAAGGTGTTCACTTCGAATGCAAGCCGAGCCCTCACTTCACAAGGCGGGGTTTTTCAGGTGGCAGCAGGGCCCTGGGGTGAAACGGCAGCCAGGTTAAATCCTAATCCTGTAACCCCAGTTCCCGCTCCACAGTCTCGTCTGCCATGTCACGGGGACGTCCAGGCCTCCGGGTGGACGAGGTGTGAACCGCTGAACGGGACGATGAGACTCTGTGCTGTTCAGACGCTGGGAGGCCTTCAGAGCCACACAGAGAAGGCTGCTTTAAGGCTGCTTTCTACACCTGCTACAAGCTTACAAATGTCTCTTTTTTTGGCCTTTCTGTAAATTAGACAGACACACTTTGCTGCGATGATATCGCTCAAATACATTTGCTGTTTTGGGGAAAGTGAACAGCGCAGTCTCGTCTCACGTGCCTCTACGGTGACAGCAATATCCGGCGAGGGTTGTGTTTGTGTGGGGTTGGTCAGATAAACGCGGAGACAACTGGCAAACTCCGCAGCTGTCCCGACAACTGAGCGGGAACCGCACCACAACTGGCTGCATGACAGTTTGACCCCTGTCCAATCACAGTCCACCACTTCTTTTACCCAGCTTCTCCCTCGCTTGATTGGCTGCCCACCAGACGGACCTGGTGCCACAGATATCCTGGAACGGAGGCAGCCTGCCCCCCGGGGGTCAAGTGCACAAAGACAGGCAGAGAGGTGTTTATATAAACCATCGACAGCGTCCCCCGTCTCCCTCAAAGCCCTCCGACTTCAAGGGTCTGAAAATCAACCCGCTGACATCCGCCTCGGAGCCGGGCTGTCTGACTCTGAGCAGCGATGTGCCCTGGCTCTCTGTCAGCCCCTCACTCTCACACTGAGGCAGGGAGCACTGTGACTGATTCCACACCCTGTGCCGCAGCACACTGACACTATGGTAATTCCCCTCTCTGAACCTCTCACTGCAGACCACTGATACTATGGTAATTCCCCTCTCTGAACCTCTCATTACAGAGCACTGATACTATGGTAATTCCTTTTCCAAGACCATATGCTGCAGCACACTGGTGTATTGTAATTCCCTTTCCAAGACCATGGACCACAGGGCACTACAGGCCACTGATACTACAGTAATTACCTTTCCAAATCCCTGGAGCACAGGGCACTGATACTAAAGCAATTCCCTTTCAACGACCCTATGCTGCAGAGCACTGATACTATGGTAATTACATTACATTCCATTACTGTCATTTAGCAGGCGTTCTTCTCCAGAGCAACTTACATATTAATTTTCTTTATGCACTATCCATGTATAGAGCTGGATATTTTACCGCTTTACCCAAGTGCACAGCACCAGACTCCCAGTGGTTATCAGCCCTGCTCCTTACTTCTTTGCTACACTGCCACCTTAATTGCGCTTCCAAGACCCCTACTAATTTAATGTAATTCCCTTTCAAAGACCCTTTGCTTCAGAGTACTGATACTGTGGTTAATTCCCTTTCACAGACCCCAGGCCACAGTGCACTGGCACTGTAACTCTCTCATGTATGCAGTAACGAGGCGAGCCGGCCCTCAGTGAGAAGCCAGGTGCATTATGGGAAAGTGCTAGTGCCGCCAGCCTCTCCGCGCGGTGATCGAGCCTGCAGGGAGAGGAGGCCGCGGCGAGATGAATTACGGCTTTCCCCTTCACACCACGCTCCGTTTCATCACGGCGGAATGTCCCGTCACCCACCGACCCCTCCCCCCTGTCTACACCGCCCGCCCGTCCCCCCCAAACTTCCACACTCACAGGATAAATCACAGCTGTGGTCCCAGGCTCAGTGCGACTGTGAGCTCTGTTGGGCTGCTGGGTCCTGCTGGGGTTCCTCATTTCCTCCTCTCCCACGCAACACAAATACGTGCCTGAACCTCACTAGAGGACCCGCCTCTTCAGACTGCATCTCGGTTCCTCCTCAATCCCCACCCCCTAACACCTGCTGCTTGTATTACTTGCTGTTTATTTCACATGTGTAGTATTGCAATGTGTTTTGGATGATGGAGGGCTTAACTTGTGGGAGGGCTTGAATAGTGTTATGCTCACACTCACTGGTCTGGCTCGTGTTGTTAGCCTGGTCTGACACTGTTGCTCTTTCAACTTGGATGGATACACTTATGTTATATTGTGCTGGAAGTCGCTCTGAATAAGAGCATCTGCTAAATGAATGTAAGGTAATGTAATGTAATGTAGTGTAATGTAATGGAAACCCTGACAGCAGGAGCCTTCAGTACTACTCTCTAGCCAGGATACCAGAACAATCTTAACACTAGTCTCAACAACACAGGCACAATCACTGACTCTAAAACAGCTAGGAATTCACCACAGCTGTGTCATTTCAGCTAGAGTCAAGGGGGTGCTACAGACTTGTTTAATGGGTACATCATGGCCCATTACCAATTACCATTATTGTCATGGTCTGTACTGCGAGTGCTTGCTGCCTGAAAAGCAGGCACTGAGGTGTTTCATTAGAGACTGCAGTTTATGGCTTTCTGGTTTACAGTGGTTTTTACTCGGTCCTCTGTTACAGTAAGAGCACAAAAGGCACAGACACCATCACACAGCTGGTCTGAGGATGCCAAAGAGCTCTGCATGCTGCATGCCCGTCATCCTCGGTGGGGCAGTGATCATGTGTTAACAAGGTGGCCAAGCATCTGTCGAGAGGAGAAGCTGAGTCAGCAGTCCTAATATTCTGCCTTACCCTTACCAGAAGAGCAGAATCAGGACAATTACCCAGAATTCCCTGCAGTCCACTCCAAAACTGCAGGATCACTACAGTTACCCTGGGCTGCAGTCCAGTCCGAACGGCCAAGATCAATGAGATTACCAAGAGGTCCCTGCAGCCCACTCGGCTGGGAGCTTCACGCTTCAGGTGTCCTCTCTCCCCATGTTGGTGATGTGAGCCCCAGACGGGGACTCCTGAGGGCCTCTGAATCTGCCTACAGGGCCGCCTGATACCCCGCTGAGTCCGAAACCCAAATCACACCACCAGGCTTCCTCTTCCCCTTCAACCGATGTGATCAAAGCGAGAGAAAAAAAACAACTGATCCTGACACAGAGAGAAACTAATCACCGCAACCTTGAATAAGCTATCAAAACTGTTGTGATTGCGGCTTGGCTGAGGACAAAAATAAGCCTTCACTTCTAATCTAAACCAAGCAGACTGCCAGGGCTGGATGCATATAATTGTGGGAAAAAAATGAAAGGCTGTGTATTTGATTTGCCCCAGAGCAGCGTTTAGGTTACGTAAGCATCCTTTTGTTGTTATCCTGGATTATAAAAGTTTAATAGATCTGGTGAAAAAAACTTTTGGGGATTTAAGGGACCGCTTGCAAATACTGAGATTTTCATAACTTCGGAAACCGTTTCAGTTGTGCCAGAAATATATTCTATGATTTCAAGCAGTGGCATCAGCTAGGCTAGTTTACATTCACTGGTTGCCCGATATTGATATTACTATTGCACACAGGTATCATGTAGTAAAGGCTGGAATTCTCCCACTCATGGACAACTGCAAGCCAAAACAAGTAATTAGTCAGCTCTAATTCTACAAGCTGAATTGTGAAGTCATATACTTCCCATCATGCATCACCATAGACCTTGTCCATTATCAGATCTGAGACTTGCAGGAACTAGAGTTCATGATCATTGCTTTCTTGCTAGCAGGCTAGTTATCTATATGAGCTGCTGGGTTGTTGTCTAGTCAGCTAATTAACACACTACTAGTCACATACCCATCATCATTAAATATTGTCATAAGTGACATCCATACAGTTTTCACTTTCATTGAATCATTATCATTTTCCCATTCCAGGTCATACAACCAAGTAGACATATCCAGTTACCTAACTAGTAATACTTTTGTCATTCATTTGCCATGCATTTTCAGTGCAGGGGTCATCACATCTAAAAATATCATGTCTGCCATAAAAAAAAACACTATTGATTGGTTGAACATAACTAAAGCCATTAATGTTCCTGTGGAAAAATGGAATAGATCAATTAATTAATTGTATTCATTTTAGCTCGGCCATGGCAGAAAGCTTCTGTATTCCCAGAGATGTCAGTGGTCAGAGATTTCATTCCTTTCTCGTTTCCTTCTCATTTCTTTCTCATTTTGGACAGACAGTAAAGAAAGACAGGTGCTGATAATTTTTGTACTAAAGTTCCAGGTGGACCATTATCCCTAGCTTCTGTTGAAATTTCCAGTGCCTATAGTGGGAAATGCAGTATCCCCTCAGCCAAAGTCCATACAGACCCACACAAAAATGAAATATATTGCAATGTAATGATTAAGTTGTTCTTCCGCCCAAGAATATATTGCAAATACAATTAAAATATATTAATGAAAATTAGAAATATATTGCAATATACAAAATAAATATGTCAATTATTGCTGTAATATTATATTATAAATATATTTATTGAGCTAAAAAACATATTCTCAATATACAATTCTTTTTGTATGAGGAGACAGAGCAAAAGGATCAATCTTCTCCAGGAGAAGGGTCAAACCCCATGTGCCTAGGACGTAGGCCTTCCACAACCTCTGCGCTGGACTGTGCTTTGAATAAACACAGGCCAGTTCAGGCTGCTTCAGCAGAGAAGCCGATGTTGAACAGGAAGCGCTCGCTCCTGACCGCCGCCACAGCCTTCACATCTCATTTACCCACAATCCCCTCACGTTCGCCGCACAAGCAAGGCCAGTTTTTAAGTGCCATGTCGTGCGCGATTTTGGGAAACATGCTTGTAATTACGTTAACGGCCTGGCTCTGGTCGGCTTCGGGAGACAGCCACTGGCAGCGAGCCACAGGTTCAGGAGAAAGGAACACAATGTCCGAGGCCAAGACGGGGTCAAAGACATCCATCCTCAAGATTTTGTTTTTGCTGTCTGATCCGCAGATGTGGGGCAAGGCTGTCTGTGTGCTCGCAGGGAAAGACTCGCGGGAACCCAGGCGGAGAGCAGCCGCCCAAAACTGCAGGCGCCTTTCCAAACACTTTATCCCACTGTCTGAAGCAGTTATGACAGCTCTCTGCTACCTCTCACCACTGCACCACTCTGCCCTTCTCTGCCTTTCCGAGCACTTAAACCCTCTACACTGCAGCATGTCAGGACATTACATTGCATTACCGTCATTTAGCAGTCACTCTTCTCCAGAGAGACTTACACAGGTTACAGTTTTTACATGTAAAAGCCCATTTATACAGGTGGATATTTACTGAGGCAATTGTGGGTTAAGTACCTTGCCCAAGGGCACAGCAGCAGTGACCCAGCAGGGAACCAGCAACCTTTCTGTTGCAAGCCCTGCTCCTTACCACTGTGATACACTGCCAACCCAGAAAGATTTACCACAAAAAGACATACCTGAATCATCAATAAACAAATCTATACAAAAAATTTCTATTAAAACTAAGAAGGAACAAAAAAGCTTGAAAAACATTCACCAACACAGAAATATTAAACATATAAAAATCATGATGTTATGCTGGTCATTTGAAGCAGATAACTGCAGCGTGGCCTATCTGAGTAGCCTCACATATTGCTATCATACCAGGCCAGGTGGTACCAAAATCAAACCAAATGTTTGCTGAGAGCAAGCTATTCCCATCCAAACATGGCCTGAACATGGCTGGGGGGTTATGTGGTCTTAAAACACACACACACAGACACACACACACACATAAAACATTTACTGTACACACACACATAAAAACAAATACACAATCTCACACATACACATACACACACACACACACACACACACAAACATTCATTTAAAACTTTTAGGCCTCCTGGGGAAGAAAGCTTCCCACTGAAGGGGTTTTGGTTAGATATGAAAAGGGTAGTCTTCCCTCATTAAAGACATTAACCTTAGCCTCCCTAGGTACATTACATTCCATTATTGTCATATAGCAGACCCTCTTATCCAGAGTCACACAGGCTATAATTTTATCCATTTATTCAACTGGATATTTACGGAGGCAATTGTGGCTTAAGTTCCTTGCCCGAGTAGAGCAGCAGTGCCCCAGCAGGGAATGGAACCAGCAACCTTTCGGTTACTAGGCCTGCCCCTTACCGCTACGCCACACTGCTGGTGTAGACTCACTAGCAGATACACCTGGTGACATAAAAAAGGGTAATGCTAATGCTAACATGAGGCTAAGCTAAGTGCACTCACTGCTGCTTGTGGGTGAGCTCCTGCTCCTTGTTGACCAGGTCCTGCTTGAGGGAGGCCAGCATCTCCACGGAGACGTCTACCTGCCGGGAGAGCTCCGAGGCCTTGTCCTCCAGGTCCTGCTTCTCCTGGCTCAGCCGCACGCTCTCCAGCTTGGCCTTCTCCAGCTCCGAGCTCTTCTTCTCCAGCTCCACCTGCAGGCGGCCCACGCGGGCCGCGATCTTCTGCTCCACCTCCTCCGACAGCTTCTCCAGCCGCTCGTCCAGGTCCAGCCGCTCGAAGGCCCGCACCTTCAGCCGCGCGAGGCCCTCCTCGTAGGCGGCCTCCACGGCGCTGGCCGCTACGTTGGCTGCCACGGCGACGGCGTTGCCCGGCGTCGGGGTCGGGGTGGCGGACGCCATGCCTTTCTTGACAAAGATCTCGCTCAGCGGGATCTCTACATTGGGGATGCAGCGGGCGGCGGCAGCGGTCAGGCCGAGGTCGTCCGCGCAGGGCAGGTCGTAGGCCAGCCGCGGCTCCTTGCCGGCGTAGTGGTCGCGGCCGCCGCCACCGGCAGGGGTCAGCAGCGGCCGGTCGGTCACCAGGGGGACGAGGGCACCGTCGCAGACGCTGTTGGACTTGGACAGCACGTAGAGGGTCTCGTAGGTGTGGTTGTACTCCAGGTGGGCCCGGAGTGAGGACAGGCTCCGGAAACGCTTGTGCTCCCCGCAGCGAGGACAGCGGTAGGGCAGGTCCAGGGAGGCCATTCCGCGCGCACGCTCGCGCCCGGGTCACGCCCTGCCGCTCCGCCCGCAGCTCAGCGCGCTCCGCGGGCACCGGGCGGCTCCCCTCATCGCCGGGAAAAGAAGCGGGGCGGGGCTTTAGGCGGGGGCTGAGGAGGCGGGGGGCGTGGCCCGCATGACGAACAGGCCATCAACGGCCCGACACAGAATTAAAAGCCCCTCCCACGAGCGCGGCACAGTCTGCGTCCGTTCCGTTATCGCTCAGCGCTGCCCTCTGCTGGTACGTCTGTGTCAGTGGCTCCTCCTGGCCTCATCCTAAAAGAGAGGAACAGATCGACACCATTCAGTTAAATATTGATCCCATCCCTCCGGTCTGCAGTATCCTCGGGTGCTATTTAATTAATCCACAGCTGCTGTAAAAAGACCCGCTCGTCTATATTCCGTTTAGTGCTGGAGACAGCGGTGACAGCTTCAACACTCTCGGCACCGGATTTATACTGCTTTTTGTTTGGCTTGGTTTTAATTAATGCAGCTCAGTGCAAGAAAAAAAAAGAAACCCTATTCCATGTAAGCCATCCTGGCACACAGCATAAGTTTCCTAAAAAAAGCACCAAGATCACAGATCTCCAGAGATCCTTATCGCTGTTCTGCAGTTCGGCGTGCAACGTGCCTAATGCTTTTGTACTGGCTGATGCAACATTCCAATTCCAGCCCGGGAAAAAGGAAGAGACTCCTTTTAAGAACTCACACAGGGTGCGGCTGTGAGGTTGCAGTAAGCATGTCACACACACAGGAGTGGACCACTTTACATTTCATTATTGGCATTTAGAAGACACTCTTACCCAGAGTTTACAGTTTCATCCATTTATACAGCTGGATATTTACTGAAGCAATTGTAGGTAAAGTACCTTGCGCAAGGGTACAGCAGTGCCCCAGTTCCCCAGTTTGGAATCGAACCAGCAACCTTTTGAACCTCATTGGATCATCGGTTAATTGGTTAACGATGTGTTAATTGGACGGTCTGTGATGGCACTCTCTTGTGTCATCACACAATGATATTCACCACCATCTGACAAAACAAACTGGCCCTCTCTGCCGCCACTCAGACGGGGGCCCGGCATGGCGTTCCACCAGCGTCCTGTGGCATCCAACACGACAAAACGTGGCGTGAGGAGAGGGAAAACAGCAAACAACAAACGATCGCAAAACACACAGCCAAAAGACGGCCTGTTACTACGGCACTGCCGTGAGATCGCGCCGGACTGTCCGACCTGGAGAGCTCCCACTGCGTTTTGTGCATCGTCTGCATCTCTCAGGCCCTGACCCCAATTCTCTGCGCACCTTACGCACTAAGAAGACAAATGTCCAGAAAGCTCGATACTGTGCCCATTAGTATTGAGTCAGATACAGTCCACACGAGGTCACTGCCAAAGCATCACGCTGGGCAATTAGTACCTTATAGGTCACGTGAGGCCACGCGTCAAAGCGCTGAGCTTGTTTCTCCCTGTCACGGTCTTTAACTTCCCTGAAGCCCTGGCTTTGACCTTTCCTCTCATCTCCCAGCGTATATTCCTGCAGCTCTCGTAGGCCTTTGAAGCTCGAAAGCAAATTAATTTGTGCATTTAATCCACAGGAGATACAATGATGTTGAATCAAGTAATTATTCTCAAAAGCAGCACCGAGATCTGAAGATGACTCACGCACATCAAAAGACGCTTTTTAAAGCCACTCCAATGACGCAGTTCAATCCGCAATTAGGCGGCCATTAAAAAAGTCATGACTAGTCAGTCAGAGTTGTGTATACAGACACTGGACTGTATGGCTGTGTTTACAAAAATCTGACCACCTGTCAGTCAAGACTGGCCACAGAAATGACAAGCTCTGACACAGTGAGATGGAGACTGTGTTTAACCATCAACACAGAAGAGACACCCCCAGTTTAACTGACACTGCGATTCCCTACCAGCTCATTTACTGAAATCAGTGAAGCGTGTGTGTATGAACACTACACCGTTCATACACTGCAGCGTTCTGCTGCAGAGAGTCCAGCTGCTCAGATCAGGGGTGTGGCCTGTGAAACTCACACTGGAATGAGACGGTACTGGAGCCAAACCGACGCCAGATTTTTGGGTTGGAGCGTACCTCCCTTCATTAAATCGAGAAAGCTGCAGTACCGAGGGGGGGGGGGGGGGGGGGGGATGGGGCTTCCCTGGACTGGAATGGAGCGCTGTGTCATTTCCTCTCATTGGTCTGTGGCTTTGGAGTCGCTGTGGCCAGCCTTCCCTATCTGTAGGCATGATACAGCAGACATCTCAGCACACACACACGCGCGCGCACGCACACACACACACGCACACAGATTACTGAACATGACCTCCCATGCCCTTTCTGATCTTCCTACAAGCCCCAGGCATTTGCCAGAATTTACACTGTGCTGCTGGCTGTTTACCAACAGGAAAATGCCTAAACATTTGCTGTTCCAGTGAGTGCATTAGCCCATATCCACATACTCTAAAAACGTTATAAACACATTAATAAAGAAAGATGTGAGTTAGAACTACAGCCAAAAATACACAGTAAAATACAACCATCATTTCACACAAATGCCTTTCTACTGAAGGTCCTTTAAGGATATCCTAGGGTGTCCATAGGAACAATCTAACAAAACTATATAATACTGCAGTTTAAAGGAAGTTCTGTGATACTGTCAAACTGTCGATCGCATTGCAGATAAAATGATTATAATTAATAATAAATAATTAAATAATAACTTGTGCATGTGTGAATTTGCGATGCCAAAAGGAAAGCCACGTGGAACAAAAGCTCATTCATCACATATTCATAAGTGTCAGCTCCAGCAAGGCTTGATAAGTGTCCACCACAGCAGAGTTTGATAAGTGTCAGCTACTGCAAATTCTGACATGCTTTGTGTGAAGAAGGTCATTGTGATAACCACCTCTCTGTCTGGGGAACCAGACTGACAGAAATGCTGAAAAAAAAATCCTCAGCACTTTGTCACAGTTTTTTTCCTTATCACACCTCTGTGATTTGGCTAAACTCACATCACATTAAATTAAACAAACAGTGTTAAACAGTATTCAGTGTATTCATTCACACTTGTATACATGCAGTTTTTATTGTATTCAGCAGAAAACTCGACTCAAATGACACACTGCAAATGGCTGAGTTATTGTTGGCTCTTGGACCAACGCAGGAGTGTGATTGGTTGCCGCGAGTGTCATGTGATCACTCAGACCCTGCAGTTCAGCTGCCTGTGACACCCGCCAACCAGCCCACGAAACGGAAGAGCTCCAGACCCGAGTCTAGACTGAGAACACATCTGTTCCACCCGTAACCATAGTGACGTCTCTTCAAACACACACAAAAGGCCCCCCTCGCTAAATTTCTTGCGTTGCCACCTGCTGCTTTAATGATGTGAGCCCCTAGCCAGGGAGGAGAGTCTTCAGGATGGGGCACCCATCTCTGTCCTCCGAATCTCTGCATGTGGGATTCCTTTCTTTTTTTTCCCCTGTTTGACAGAATATCCTGATCGATCGTGGTTCTCTGCACAGGCCTATTGTAGCACGGCCGTTTTTGAGATGGGCAGTCGAGAGTGAGAGAAAGAGCATTTTAATGAAATCAAACACGCTTCATCAGGCCTAATGACAGCACGTTATCACTGGCTGTTCATTTCCACCTCTTCACTCCCGAAAATGAGATGCAATTTACGCTGGGTCAATTTCACCATAGAAACTCAGGAGGGATTGGGGATAACAATGAGTGTCATCTTTTAGTTTAATTATGAAGAGATGTATGACTCTGCCTTGTGAATCACCCTCATAAAGAGAAGGCAGTGGCAAAATATATAATGTGCTTGTTTGAGGTGTGAAATGTTACATTACTGGCATGGTAACCTATGTAAGGGCAGGTGCCCTTACATAGGTTACCATTTTTTTTACATGTAAACCATTTATACAGCTGTATATTTACTGAGGCAATTCGCAATTAAGTACCTTGCCCAAGGGTATAACAGCAGGGTCCCAGTGGGGAAAGGAACCAATAACCTTTTGATTATGAATCCTGCTTCCTACCACTATGCTACACTGCCGCCTATATATGTCAGAATACTTAATGCCACAAATCAGGTCTCTCATATACACAAAAGTGCCACAGGCCTTGCAGAGGATTTTTGCTTCTTGAAAAAACAGGGCTGTTGTGAGAAACACACTGCCAACAGGAGAAGGTGACCCAGATCTCTGGTGCATATACACACAGCACGTCGGAATCAGTCAGGGATGCAAGAATCGATAAGCGTACATGTCATGCAGCATCAGGTGCCTTATTTCAGCCGAATTCCTCCTGTAAAGAACTGAACCTGGCCGGGCTGACTGTACAAGCACAGCTGTGTGAAGGCTAAAGGGAGAGTTCTGTAATTCAGTGACTTACGAGCCGAGGTTCGATGAGCAGCAGGGAGGAGGGTGGGAGGTGCGGAGGGGTTTGGGGGGAGGGGGTGCGTGGGAGGAGGTAACAGTGAATCACAGGGGGTGATCACAGAGGATGGAGGAGAGCAAGAATCCTCGGAGAGGTGTGTGAAGGGGTGCACGCAGGGGGGACGAGTGGGAGATTTGAGGACATTGCGAAAGGTCACTACGGACGGATGGAGGAGAGGAAAGAGGAGTGAAAGAGGTCAGAGCGGGGAGGGGGATTAAAGAGGGTGTGGGAGAAGAACGAGCCGGCACTATGTGCATACGTGGGCGGAGGTGAAGATGCCCGAGGAGGAGGAGGACGAAGAGGAGGGGGTTTTAAAGGAAGTTCGCACAGGAAGTGGACGCGCCTCGGGCAGTGTGAAGGCCTTAAGGTCAGGGCACCGAGGAGGAGAGAGGCCACAGAGTGGACACATGCAGGAGACAGAGTTTTGTTTATCGGTAAAAGTCCTTTCAGGAAGGTGGGGGCGTGGGGTAACCTTTATCATTGATTGCCGGCCGAGGAAAAAGTTCTCTTCGTGACTTCGGGTCTATTAAATTGTCATGATACACAAAGGAGCAATCTCTGAGAGAAAAAGACCCTGGAGAGACGGTAAAAATTCATTCAGCTTTGACATTTCTGAGAAGATGGTGCTTCTCCCTATTGATAGAAAGGGCCTTGTGCTCCGCACTGTCCCAGCCTTTCCTCAGACAGACAGGAAACGCGCCCAGAGCAGGACACAGTAATCGTTGTTTACACGTATACTGCGGTCGGAACATGATTTCACGCACACATTGCATGATTTAAAGCCGAAGAGAGAGGCGGCTGTAATTAGACCACAGGGGAGGGAGGAGATCTGAAGCGCTGATGTGAGTGTATGGATCAGGAGGAGAGACCACCCTCCACCACTGCCTGTAAACCAAACAACCGAAAGCAAAGATGCTCCTGTACGCTTTTCCTCCTGTGTTAGGGAGCTGGTACTGCTCTGTGATGGGTATCATGACGATCAGACTCATAAAGCTGGTGAAGATGAACTCTGGCTTTTAATAAAGCACATCTGGAGCCTGGAGGTCAGATGCTGAAGATAAGGGTGCTGGTGATCCAGTGTAGCTCCTGCTCCCTCCTTCCCTCTCCATCTCTCGTCAACTTTCTCCATCACTCTTCCTTCTCTCCTTCTCCTCATCTCTATCCTTCTCTCCCTCTCTGGCTCCCTCCTTCCCTTCACCTCTCGCCTTCTCCCTGTCACCCTCCTCCTCTCCAATCTCTCTGCTCTTCTTTCCTTCTCTCTCCTTCCCTCCATATCTCTCCATCTCCCTCCTGCTCTCTCTTTTCTCTCTCCATTTCTTCAACTCTCTCCTACCCTCTCCTCCTCCTCTTCATCTCACTCCAACTCTATTCTGCAAGGCTTCTGTTGTGAAATTGTGTGAGTGAGCGTGTGTGTGTGTGTGTGTCTGTGTGTGTGTGTGTGTGTGTGTGTGTGTGTGTGTGTGTGCGCGTTAATGACAGTATGCAACTGGTACCCAATGCTCATTAATAAAACAGGACCTGGCCACATCTCTCTCTGACTCACCCTCTTTTGTTCCAAGTTGCACTTCCTTTTTCAAACATGTTTTTTCCCTCTCAGAGTAGATCGCAACCCCCCCCCCCCCCGATCCCCCACACCCCAGACCCCCCCCCAGCCAGCTGACCTGCAGGGACCGGCCTGCCCGGCTGCTCCGGCAGCGCTCACAGCGGCCCGTCACCCGCTGCTGGCTCAGGAGGGCCCGGCAGTGTCAGCAGAGGCCCTTTCACCCACGGCAGCAGCCAGCACAGAGCGAGCCTCACCGCGGAGGGAAACACAGCCAGCACAGAGCGAGCCTCACCGCGGAGGGAAACACAGCCAGCACAGAGCGAGCCTCACCGCGGAGGGAAACACAGCCAGCGCAGAGCGAGCCTCACCGCGGAGGGAAACACAGCCAGCACAGAGCGAGCCTCACCCCGGAGGGAAACACAGCCAGCACAGAGCGAGCCTCACCGCGGAGGGAAACACAGCCAGCACAGAGAGAGCCTCACCGCGGAGGGAAACACAGCCAGCACAGAGAGAGCCTCACCGCGGAGGGAAACACAGCCAGCACAGAGCGAGCCTCACCGCGGAGGGAAACACAGCCAGCACAGAGCGAGCCTCACCGCGGAGGGAAACACAGCCAGCGCTGCCCAGACGGTGGGCGGCCTTTCACTCTCACAGCTCAATAATAGCTGACTTTCTAAATGCTGTTTTATGAGCAAATGTACCAGCTGGAAGAAAATGGGGACACTTCACAGATAAATACTTCACACTGTAATAAATACTTCGCACTGTAATAAAACTAAGAGCAGACATTTTTTTTTTCCAAAGGAAAACTCTGATGTTTTTACAGACCGTTGTCAGCCATCTTGTAAAAGATACGTGGCACCTCTGAAGTCAGTGGTCAGACTGAATCCAAATGCATCAAACATGCCTTCCTACCCAGGAGTGACTTACGACTTACATAGGTTTACACAATTGTTACATATTATCCATTTATACAGCTGGATATTTACAGAGGCAATTCTGGGCTAAGTACATTGCCCAAGGGTACAACAGCAGTGCCCCAGCGGGGAATCGAACCAGCAACCTTTCGGATAGGAGCCCTGCTCCTTACCGCTACACAACGCGGCTGCTCCAAAAGAGCAGCCTGTAATGTTCTGGATATCTGAAGTCTGGCCCAGTCCTCCGCTCCTGGTCACTTGCCACACGGCTTTACCCACAGCTGGAATCCAAGCAGAAGGAAATTCCACGGACAGAGCGCTTGCTTTGAGGGCTGTTTACTGACAGGAATGCAAAGCGTCACGCAGGAAAGCGGTAAGCTTTGGACCGGAGTCTGAAAATCCGGAATCGCACCCGGTCCACATGGGGCCCCCGCCCAGAACATCATGGGGGGGGCTGGAGGCGGGGAGGAGGAGGACGAGGGATGCCGAAACACCAGCAAAAACAGAAGAGAACGGGCTTGTGGGATTCCCGTCCCCACGGAAACCGTTGTTGCCGGTTTCAGGTGATTAGTTTTCTGGAATCCCCTCCCTCCAAATCTTCACTTAGAAAACTCCAAACAATGGCTTCCCAGGCAATCTGGCGCAGCTGAATGGTACAGCCTGAAGGCCTCCACACTGGAGGAGGTAATAAAGAGATAATAAAGGGACAGTAAAGATACTAAAGCTGATAGCAAATCCCCCCCCCCACCCCTACCTCCCGCCTGCTGGACTTGCGGTGTGTCAGACGGCGTTAGCTCTGTGTAAACAGCGGAGCTCCCGGGGTGGAAGGGAGTTTGGCTGAAGGAGCACACCCCACTGCAGGGAGCGAATCACTGCTTCACAGCCAAACGGGCCCCTGCCATATCCTCCACTACAGACTAGCAGCCCCTCCAAACACCCAGCTGGACTAACTCACTACCGCGAGGATAAAGTTCAGCACCTCTTTGGGGTAGTATATTTTTATTATCTAAATACCAACTTGTTTCAGCTAAAACCCTTCACCTTTATTAGGGAAATCTCTGTATCAGACAACAAAGAGGATAAAACACGGCAGTCTAATCTTTTGATACATCTGAACAGCCAATGGGAGTGCGGGAAACCAGTCACATGACACCCACTATCTGCGAGCCAATGAGGCGCATTGTGGTGAAAATTAGAGTTATTGGGGTGTTTTGGCTGCAGCCGTTGGCAATGCATTCACAAAGAGGCAGCTGCAGAGAAACGCGGGGAGAGAGGCCCAGAGCCCAGGGAACCGTGCAAACCAGACAGGGAGACACTCAGCACAGGCATCACCGGAGCCCATCCACCCCAAGCCTTCAATCACCCGAGACTTCCCATGAATCACCACACCAGACACGCCTTGGGAAACAGTTATGAAACAGTTGTGACTGAAGCACAAACCGACCCCCCACTCCCCCAAAACACACACACACACACACACACACACACACACACACACACACACACACACACACACACAGATACACACACACACTAAATCCCCTCCTCCTACCCTCTCTATGTGCTACTGTGCACTGTAAAGTGGCAGACCTTGATTGGCTTACATTACATTACCCAGAATCCTTTTCCCCGTTATATTAGCGGTATCGATGTTTTCATGACTTGAATGTCTCTCATTACCGGGAACACGATAAGCCGGGGGTAGACACACACGCTAAGCCAGCTGCCGTTCGGCTCCGCCTGCAATAGGTATTCATTTTCCCCACTGGAGCATTTTAATGCTATCTATCCAAGGTGCTGTTCATCACTGGTAATCTCTCCCTGCTTCCCAGGGATACAAATCAAAGCAGGAAACTATTTCAGGACCATTTACCCACACATCCAATCTAACGAATACGACACGGAATAATGCCTCGGAAAACTGGATTCCATCGAAATGGTGCTGTAAAACAAAAAGAAAAAAAAAGAAAAAAATCACTGCTGTGGGTGACATTTCCTTCCATTTGCTATTCCTCTGACAGGGGCATTGCCTAATGAGCCTTGTACAAGATATTTGGAAATCAATACTAATAATATTCTCAAATTGGTCCTTGTATAGATGAACAGCCAAGCTTATTTCCTTATTCAGCAAGGGCATTCCTGAGTATCCTATAGCCCATGATAATGTAAAACAATAAAAAGTGATTCCCTGTGAACATAAAACTGTAATGTTGACCTCTTATACCACTTATAAAAAGCTTGTGGTACAAAATACTTTTAATGATGCTCACTCTAAAAAAACAGCGATTCCTTGTGTACAGTCTCCTGATTGTGTGATATGGACGTGTGGCTGGCGCTGATATCTGAGTCACCCCAGGAAGATTGAAATCTGTCATGATTTGCACAACACTTTAGTGACATAAACTTACTGCACTACCCTCCGTCAGGGGGTCCCACAGGCACTGGGATCATCCTAATAAAGGCGTCAGTTCAGAAGCAACTAAGCCTCAAAAATCACTGGTTACTATGTTAGATATAATAGGTGGCTTGTCATTCAATATTGAAACTTCACATATTTCAAATAGAAATGATAAAGTACAATAATAATACCATGGTATAAAGTACTCATATTGAACTCAAACAGTTTGTCCGTTACAATGCTGAAAAAAGGAAGGAATGGGGCTGCTGACTGCTACTGAAAACGTACTTATATATTTAGATATATATTATATATTATTTATATATATGTATATTTGGATCTGCCAGACTCACTCATTTATCCTTTTATTTATTCACCAAAAGTATTTATTTGTTAATTAATGTAACACTACTCACACTAATAAAAAGGTGGTAGCTGTAAAAGTGTCTGGGCTTCGGCTGCTGCTGCTGCTTCCCGGAATGACCAGCAGGGGGCCTCATCAACTTCCTGTTAGGGTTCCCGGCTGCTGCTTCCTGGGACAACCACCAGATGGCCTCACTTCCAGCTTGCTCCCTTGTCCCATTTAGTTAATGTGTACGCAGCACCTTACCAAGCCTGGTTTTGCTTCTCGAACCTTCAGAAAAGACAACTGTGCGCCCTGAGTAACCTCTGTGCTCAGATTCACCCGATTCCTTGCAACAAAAACATACTGAGATGTAAGTACAGAAGATAAAAGTCTGGTGGCACTTTCCGCAGTGGCCTAAGCTCAGCGGTAAGCATGCTGGAGCGATACCTCACGGCTGGAAATATACCGATAACAGCTCACGGCTACACCCCCTCCGACAGCACTTACTCCCACTGTGTAATGTCTCCCACAATGGCACTACATTTCAATGTTGCCGCTAATGATTCAGTATCGGCGCTGGTACTCTCCTAGCCCCGCCGAATGCGCTCGGATCGTAGAGGCCGCCGTGTGAATAAACGTAGATGTAACCGTGAAGGGGCTAACAGAGCGTGAGAGGAACAGGAAACCCGAGCTCTGAACGAGCGCACTCCCTCAGCCTCCTTCGGGTCTCTTTTGAAGTATAATGGGCATCTACCTTGGCATCACCATTAGGCTCAATCTAATACTCAGGTGTGGGGAAAGAGGGGAGGCAGGAAGCACACGATTTATCGTACTGATGATCGCAGAGATGAAAGGGAGATTAAAGCCGGCACAGACACAACGCCTGGGACGTAAACAGCACAATCTCATTTTACGGATCCATACTGGCACGGACAAACAGCACACCGCCGCAGACACATCCTGGCAAATCAATGCCTTCGAGAAAAAAAAACGACTTAACTGCGGACAACACAGGCGCTGACGTGGGAATCACCCGCTTTACAATTCACACATACAAGTGCGCAGGCACACGCGCACGCGCACGCGCACACACACACAAACACAAACCCGCACCAATGGGACACCAACTGACACTCTACAGCAGTAAAGCAGAGAGGAATGTATTCATGTATTCACAGAGCGACAGTCACTCTGTGTTTGCTCTTCTGAGGAATTCAGAGGGCGAGTATGTGCAATGGGCTCAGGGGAGTAAGACACACACAACATTGTTGTGCGTTTCACCCTGTTCCTCCACGCCTGTAAACATTAGCTCCTCAATCAAAACTGAGCTCTATCGCACACTACAGTCAGACTACAGAAGAATACATTGAAATGTTAACTGACTGGCTTGGAGATGCATCTTTTGGATTTGGGCTGCATATGAAATATGTTTTCACGTTTAAAGCTTGGTCATCATTTTTTTTTTCAAACTAATTAAAATAATTTTAGACATACTACACAGACATAAGATATTTTAAGATACACAGTTTTAAGATATTTCAACTAAACATCTTGCCCAAGCAACACTGAAACTCTGCAGTCCAAAACCCAGAGGAAAATACAGTGGTTTTGTAACACGATAAGACAAGGTGTCAGTACTAGTATCTTGTAAACCCCCCGCAGAAGTTATTTTTGTCATAACAGCTTTTAAATTCAAGTGCTACTGAAAGTTCATCATATTTACAATATTAATACATAATGAATTTGGAATTTAGTTTTATGTTGCAGAGTTTACCTGACAATTTTAGAAGGCTGGGAGAGTCATTAAGAGCACTGACAGTCTCTAACGCAAAATACAGAAGAATCCATTTCTTGCTTAACATTAAATGTCTGTAATGTAAAAGGTCCATACATCACGTTCAAAATCATGGAACCATTACTTTTGAACATATAAATATCTACAAAATAACAGACACTGTTATTTATTTATTTACATCAGTACTTTAACCCGTGAGCCAGCAAGTATGGGCTAATGACATGTAGCGCTCTCCAATGCCCTTACGCTTATGCTGCGTGATTGGTCATAATCGTTCTAGATTGTTCCACTGGTGCCACAGACATTCCCACTCAGCCATGCCTGCTACTGTGGAAGTGTGCGTGGAGGAGTTCATGTGACGTCTTTTAACCAATGGGGCCCTGGGGAGCTCTGTTTTTTGGTGCCGCTGAGAGATATGATGAGTGAGAGGGCAATTTAACTATTATGTGATATTAGACCCATTATACAAAGGCCCCATGCATATTCAGCACAGTGAAAATATGAGATTTTTTTTTTTTTAATTCAGTAAAGTTTTTAATAATTGACATGGCAATGAATGTGATCATGCAAAGCAACAGTAATGACTAGAATAAGGCAGAGCCAGAAGACCTGCGGATGTAAACTTCGTCTGGGACCCTGATGTGACCTGCATGGTTACACGGAAGCAACAGCCTGCCCCGCTTCTCTGAGAACAAAGTACGGTGAGTTTGTTCCTGAGCATTACTTATTCAGCCAAGCGTTTGCTGCAACAGGGGACGTCGTGTTGCCGCTGAGCCGCGCTTGTCCATTCGGGTCACAATTCTACCTACCGCCTCAAAACTCAAAACACGCCTACTCCCACAACCATTCACTGATCACGGGACTTGCACCCCCCCTCCCCCCCACCTTGAGGAATAAGGCACAACATACGTAAATGCAGGCCCAGTAACTCAGTGGTGAAGGTGTCGGCTTTGAATGCAAGTTGAGCTCTACGGTCCGGGTTTGATCCCAGACATGTCATCAGTCAAAGATGACCGGGACCCCACACTGGCAGAACAAACTGGCTTAGTTCCACTGGGGGATAGAGGTGGATAGGTCAGCCAGGGTTTGTCCGTCTCGTCGCACACTAGCGACCCCCGCTGGCCAATCGAGCGCCCACAGTCTGCTTGTATAAAGCTGTGCACGACTTATCTTAAATTCATTTGGTAGTCAGCTAGCTTGTTAACTTGCTTGAAAACTAGTGGCAAGAAATTAGTGGCAGAGTCAATGAAAATGGAAGACACGGATTTCACGTTTGTGAAAGAACGACTCCTTTCATCACTTCTGTACTTCCTGAGTGCTGGGTGTCACTCATGTATCCGAATGCCATATCAATGATGCAGCCGCTCACTACTCATTTTAATATATTCTTTCAGTAGTGCATGCTGTAAGAATATTTTTACAAACATAAAGTTTGTGTATAATATCTTTAGGATGGCTATCTTAAAAGCCATAAGTCTAGTAAATGTCCTCATTTTTGGAAAACAAGACAATGATAAAAGGAAAACTCCTGACTAGTAAAATTAGCTGCATGCATTTATATGCAAAGTAATTAATACTAATGATGAAAATGCTATTATAAATGTTAAACAGCAGGTGTCTCCTCTTGAGGGTATTTGGCAAATGAGCCTTCACTTGAGTGGAGTTCTGAGTGGACCTCAGGGTCATTCGATCGTCGGGGTCATTGTTTACAAATTTACAGCACCAAATAATTTCCTGCGGGCCTCACCGCCAGAGTGCCCTACATCACTCACTCACTCGCCGAGCGTGCGCATAATGCCTCAATCGACCAATCGTAATTAGCACCAAACAGGCCGGCTGGGTTGTGGTGGCTGGCTCCGCTCACCATAGCACTGCAATCTATTGTCTGCTAGGAGTGTGGGCACCTCTTTCAAATTGCTTTTCTGAAGTCTGGGCCCATTACTCTGGCCAGCCCAGTGCTGCCAATTTAGTGCTTTCGTGCTTCCATATTTGGCAATTTTTGGGACTCTGTCAGCTCTATTTTCTCCCTACAAAAGTGCCAATTCTAGCAGCTAGCAGAAGATCGGTTTGGTAACTTTGCAAATGGAATAACTTAAAATGCCATGGCTATTTCTCCCCCTTCTGTGCCATTTGCTGTGGTTTGCGCTGCAAAACCCTGCAAAACCAAGCATCCTTGCATGCTTGTGCCCAGCTCTGCTCAAAAGACAATTTATAAGAGATTGACAGGTGTACTGGCCAATCACGTCCGTTACGTACTTAGGCAACATTGCAATACTTGATGTTGTGACATATGCGTGGTGATGCCATATCATAAGCATTATGACATAACCTGGCTCTTTCTAGCACTATATCAGGGCCCCACTAGCCAGACAGACTGGGAAGATTCTGGGTACAGCAGATTAGCCAGTTCAATTCAACCCAGATTAGACCACTGACCACTCGCCCAGGGTAGAGAGGGGAGCTTGAAGCTCTATCGCCCACCTCACAAATGACAGACCTCACAGCCGTAATGGCTTGATTTTGTCAGCTCTGAGCTAGAAATCCACATTTTTGTAAAGCCTTTAAAAAAAAAAGCCATTTTCATTTTCAGTTCAGGGCTTCTCAGACAGACTTATCTTCTCAGAATAGATCAGGACAAAGGAAAGAGGGAAAGAGGGACACCACTTCTGGCTTTCACTTGCGCTCAGATCTGGATGACTGTATGACATACTTACCTGGATTAGCAGTCAAATCACCTGTGATTGCAGCTCTAAATGGGACACTTACTCAAAAGGCTGCAGAAGGGCACGGTTTCCTGTCCCTGAACGAGGTGACACATTCAAACAGGAAGCACTTAATCTGCTGACAGTGTTACACATGTAAATGTATGCAAATACATGCATCTCATGTGTGCCTTTCACAAAAACATCCGATGCTAATGCTATCAGCCTTCGATTGTCTAACAATACAATCATGAAAATAAAAAAAGCCTAATTAATATTCATATTGTTGCCATGGATTTACAGCTTAGAGATGCATCCAAATAGCTCAATGTCACAATCCTAGAAGTGAAATTGTTTTTAAGGGAATGCCATGTATTTTTTCATACATATATTCAATACAGACTCAAAGCACTTGTATCTGATTGGCTCCCCATGGAACACAGTAGCCAATCAGAGTGAAACATGTTGACTTGAGTGCTCACTGAATAAAAAAGCACCCACACAACTTAAATTTAAACATAAGGAATGCCTCTGCGGGCTTTTGTTTTCCTGTTGTTTTCTTGTTGACATTAAAATTTAAAATATAAACCACAGGACATCACATAGTGACTGATAACCACACGCCAGCTTTTTATTTTTTTTCTGGGAGAAGCACGCCCCGCTTGTTCCTCATGAACTGTGCTCGTGTCCCCACTATTTCACACAAGCGCTTGGCTGCCACTCTCCCCTGTTGGCATAACGGCATCGAGGGAAGTGAAAAGGACAGCCTTGGAACTGATAGCAAAGCAAACTGTGAACATACCGTGTTTTCAGTGTGAACTCAGTGTGTGTGTGTGTGTGTGTGTGTGTGTGTGTGTGTGTGAGAGAGAGAGGGGGGGGGTGAGTGAGAGAATGTGTGTACATGTGTGTGCACGTGTGTTGAATGGCATACCTTCGAAATTATAGTGATTCAGTGTAGACTGTGAACATGTCATGTTTTCTGTGTGAACTGAATGTGTGTGTTTACGTGAGTGTATACTCGTGTGTTTGTGTGTGTTGGCATTACCTTAACATGCTTACCATTTTCATATGCAAGTATGTATGTATATGCATGTGTGTGCATGGATGTCTATGTGGGTGTGTGGTTACGTGTATACGCACGATTATATACCGTATATTACAGTACAGGATATAATCACTGTCAGTGTAATTGGTGCTTCTATATTTGCAGCTTTTTCATGCTTTAGCAATACGGTTTCCTTTGTCATACCAATAAAACTCCATTTGAATTGAACTGAATTGAATGGAACTAATGGAACGAAACAGTAACAATTCAGACACAGCTATCCTCACTGTCTTGTGCACTACTGAACCTTGCTTTCTGTGACATCATCACTGGGGGCCATCTGCTACAATTACACAGTGCATACGGAGCACCCCTGTGAAAAACAGTCAGACAGTAAATCACCACCCCTCAGCTAATAAATACAGTAATCTTCACATGCTCCATTTAAGGTCAGCCTCCTAAAATGTCATTTTGTCAGAATGGTGGGGGCTCACAAACAGTTTTTGGCCACACTCAGTGTTAAGTTTAACTTTGAAAGTGTTTCATAAAGGTTACAATCAGCGGAACTCCTTCATGAGCATGTAGATTTTGCTGTATGAAGCATTCATAAACCACCGCAGTACTCTATAACCACTGACATAGATTGATGTAGTGCATCTGGTCATTCATACAGCATTCACAATGGGACTAAATCTGAGAAGCATGCTTATTCTGGTGGAGCAGCTGTTGTTATCTGGACACTGACCCTGGACTTTAATCACTGCTACTTGCGAGCGCTCACCTGACTGCTACCTATTCCCACTGAAAATCATAGTCAGAACACTGCAGGTTATATTGATTACATTATTTAGCAAGAGCAGGGCTGAAGAAATCATCCCTGTACATATCTACATTGTGTTTGCTTCCGTTCATCTTTGACGAGTGGCCCAGTGCCACCTTTATCAGTGTTTGACATAGGCCTACCTCCTCTGGGAAAAGAACATTCCGTTGTTATGTGTTCATCCATGAAGGCTACGGCAGCACAAATGAAATGACGTGTGGGACGTCCACACTCACACGTCACTCATGGTCGCTTTTATCTTACTCGCACAAACTCATCCGAATGACGTACACTTGCTACACAGCCACATATAAGTCCAACATTCAATGCACTTAGGTTTGAGTAACAAAATGATTTTTTTTTTTTTTTTTATAGTGACACAACATCACAAGTTCAATGGCTGATGAAAGTTGTTTTTTGTTGTTTGGGAATAATATGCTTTCATGTGAAGCGCACAAAAATGACACCATCACAGATGCAATCCAGTACAAAGGTGACTATGCATTTGTTTAGCCTACACTTTTATCCAGAGTGATTTGCACGGCTTGCAGTTTTTTCCATGCTGTTTATTTACACAGCTGAATATTTACTAACTAACCCCGCCAAAGGGTACAACAGTAGTGGCACAGCCGGGAGTCAAACCAGCAACCTTTGGGTTTGGGACCCTTCTCTACGTAACGCTGCTGCCATTGCAATCACAGTGCTAAGTGGGTGATCCTTAATTAAATTAGCATTCTTGTCGTGCACAAACGACCAAAAGCTGGTTGAGGGTGATAGTCAAATGAAGGTAAATTCTCTGCATCCTCTATGTGTTGCCTACGAGCGGCAGAAGGCGAGAGCACAGATATACATACCGCCGACATTACTGTTCCTCGTCCCCATATTCAAATAGACTAAATAGACATCAATTAGTCTCCTAATCTTTCCCAGTGTGGCTCACGAGACAACGATGCCATTCATTAAGCAACCAAACACGGTCAATACGAGGCCAACACACTCCGATTCCGCTGACGCGTCAATGTCTTCGGACTCGTTTCATCCTACGGCTCACCATCACCAAAATCAGCCTATACGTTTAGACCACCTAAGTTAATTTTCAGAAACCACGAGAGCCTGTAAAAAATGATTATATAAACGTACAGTTGCGCATTTTAGGGTGGAAAAAAACACTGACAACCTAGAGATGATAAACGATTCCTACAATTCGTTTTTCTTGCGCGAGACCTACTTTCCCAGGGAGAATGTATGGCCACACCGGTGTATCACAACGCTGCAGAAACGCACTGGGTTTTGTCGGTCTCATGAGCCGCTTTGGTGCACAGTGCAGTCTTACCATTTGCTTATAGGTATTGCTAAATAACTGCTACGCTGTCGTCAGACACGTAGCCAACAGGACATGAGAGAGAAGTAGCATCTTCAGCCGAACCCTCACGCTATGGTTTCCTCTGTTTGGTTAAAGAGGCACATAAGGCCGGTGACACTGTTCATTAACCGAAGCAACAACCTCAAGGGTCTACCTGTTAGGCTTCATATTGACAGGTGATCGATTAAGCGACTCTTTCACTAACGTTCCCGGTCGCAAGCTTCTTTGCACATTTCGTTTCAGACGAGCTGGCGCTGCGAACACGGTTTTTCGGTTCGGCGTACGGACAAGTGCAACAAATCCCTGCACGCCGCAGCCGCGGCTTTGCACTGTCGTTTAATGCAAAATTCGGGTTTACAAACGTGCGATGTTTCTGTTGAAAGGCGTCTTATGAAATATGCTAAACTCACCGCACAGATACAGAGAGCAACGCGCCGGCTACGAGGAACGCGAATGGAAAAAAGTGCACCCAGTAGCAATGCTTTTCACCATTTTCCTCCGCGCGCCTGGCTGCCGTGTAATTCATTAGTGCGGCTGGTTTTCATTTCGTATATTTAGCTTATCCTTCAGCGGTTAAGGTATTAGCCGTGCGCACGCCGTTGCTCACCTGATAAATACACAAAAAGTCATTCTACCACCGCCCCCCCGAAAAAAGCACGCATAATGTATTAAAAGAGCGTCTCTCACCTCGCAAATTTCTCCCCATTTTCCTCGCGAGCCAGGCAACTGCTCCAGCGTTGACGTCACGCGTTCCACTCTGCAGCAGAATACAGTACAGCACGCGCCCGAACCCGCGCGGGCAGAGAGGGGTGTGCTGCCTGTGCGCGATTTCTGCCTAGCAAAACCCGCTACATGAGAGGCATCCCCGCCTTAACCGGTTCGGTGCCTGAGTGATCTGTCCGAATAACCGGCTGTCATTAATATGCATGCACGGTCAGGTCAAAAGAACGTCTTAGCGCTGCTTTTTCCATCCAGCAGGATCTTGAAAGGGTCGGAGTGTAAAAATGCAAAACATAGGGTACAACTACAGACCCTCCCCTGATGTCTACCGTGTGTGGAGCACTGTTAGAGTGTAATAATCATGCCCTTGATGGTGTGAATTAGGTAGAAGCATTGTATTGCTCTACCAGGGTGAGGTTTTGGGGAATCGGCCTCTCAAGAGCCCGATTTACAAAATCTGTGTTGATCACTGTCAGCTGCTGTGCCCATTTTCAGATCTGGAAAAGGAAGGGGAAAGTTCTGGAAGGAATACAACAGGGAGGCAGCAGGCAGAGAGGTAGAGACAGTCCTGTAGAGCTGAGAGAGAGACGGAGAGGTGGAAGGAGAGAGAAAGAGAGAGAGAGAGGGAGAGAAAGAGCCTCATGCCTCACCCCCTGTGGTTATATAGCCGTGAGCTATGAAGCTGAAGAGGTACAGTGCTATGAGAGGGCTTGTGTGGATCAGGTGTTTGTTGGTACTGCTTGTGCATCTGTGACCTAGAAACCAATACGCGTCACAAGAAGATGCCTAAGAAGATGAAATTAACTTGCTTTAGAAAACAAAACCGAGCAAGGAGCTTTGCACAGAGGACCCATTAAGCTATTCACTTCAGGCTTCAGAAGGTATACACTGATGTCCATTACACACTACCTTAAAATTAACTGAGTTTTTGGCCAAAGCATTTCAAAGCTGGAGTTCTTCAAAAATCGCATGAACAGCCAGCCTGCAGTCATGCCCAGCTTGCAGCTTGCAGTGGTCTTTTAAACCACCACTATGCAGGACATTAAGTTTCGGCACTCACTCCACCCTGTGTCTACGCAACGTTTTAGTGAATCCTCTCACATGGGCGTGTCTCTGTGTAAATATTTAGAGTGCGTGACAAATGGGGTTCAGGTCACAGTCAGCTGTTTTAGGGCTTCATACGTCCTTTATGGCATTCCAAGTTTTTTTTTTTTCCAAACATCTGGTGTTTGACTTTTGTGTAACTGGTTGCTTGCTTGTCTTGCTTTTATTCCTCTAGTGTTTTCAGAGCTGTTAGTGACAAATCGGTTTCCACCTTGGAGAGGAATGCCAGTTCATTCATTCATTCATTCATCCACTCATTCATTCATTCATTCAACCAATCAATCATTTGTCCATTCATCCACTCATCAATTCATTCATTCATTATTTGAGATAAGCCAGCAATATTCCCTCCGTATGGGTCAGGAGCATTCCTGTGGGATTTCTACCTCCAAAGTATCCATGGTGATGCCAGCGAATGTTCTTTCCCTCCATTCCACAGGGTAGTGTGTGTTCCGCACACAGAACTCAGATTGATTTGCTTGAGGGTAAAGAGATTCTTTTTTTCGCACTCCTAAACCAGCTTGTCTTCTAGCAGCGCTCTGTGCTGGGCTGCGGAGCCACAGGGCTGAAGTGCAAGAAATGGATAGTTTATGACAGCAATGCCTTCTGGGATCTGGTCTTGTCTACACAGTGTCATATTGGTAAGTGCAAGTCTGGCCTGTAGAACTGCACAGTGCAGTTTTGTTGACTATGTTGTGCTTGATCCAGGAAAAATTATGCAACATCGCCTGGCCAATGTTTGAAAAGAACCTCAGCTGTCAAGACAGGAGAAATAAATCTTATTGTATCCATTACTGGGCAAAAAATGGAATTTTATTCATGACGGAATCTGTAAAAATTCAATTTAAAACATTTCGCAAGAACAGCATTAAGTGCGTGGATATCCTCCTTCATCTTTGACTTCTGTTCTCTGAGAGGGATTCTCGAAGATTTCCCTAAACTGAGTTTCTATTTCTGTTCAGCACTGAGAGGGAACGCTGCGAGATCCCACATTTATAGAAAATGAAAGATGAGCGGAAGCCTTTCATGCTATGCATTAATTATCATGCCTAATGAGCAGAGTTGAGTCAGGATTTCAGCTCAAGAGGGACAACATTACCACCTAGTGGTAGACAGTGATCACTGCATGTGGTGGCAGGGAGGAAGGGTGTAGCTTCAACTGAACATCCACATGAATGAGAAACGATGAAAAAAATCCAACACAAAAGTGTACGTTTATATATACATGAATTTAACTATATACACATGGTCTACAACTACAATACAATACGATAAGGACACAGCCCTTTGTCAAACCCGAATTCATCTCCAAAATGAGCATGCCACCAACCTCGTGTGGGTCAGTTTAGCCTCAGTCTTACACATCAGTTTTAAGTTTTAGTAGAAGCACAGTGCCACAAAGACATTGTGCAGTACAGCCATGATGAATATTTTCACAGGGCTTGAAAGCAAACTGACCAATCAGAAAGCAGGACTGGAACAGTGTGTTTTATAATGTGGTTTTATATAGTAGGCCGCTCCCCCAGAAGGCATGGACTCCTCACAAAGAGTGTCACATGATTAATATCACACATTAAAACCTCTTCTTGCACAGTAGAATGTCCATATTGGTGTGGGAGGTTACCAAATCCGAGATATCAGATGAAATTCCCTGGGGGCACCACCAAATACTCTGCCATGACGACGACTCTGAAGGCTAGTACTAGTCTGATAACCAGATCTGCTCCAGTCACTGGTTCTGTTCTTTATAGATCTGTCCTGATTAGAAAAGGTAATAAATGTTTACCATCATCATGTTGAAATTAGCATCACTGATATCACCAAAAATGGCAAGTGCTTACATTTGTCGCTTAAAGGACCGTACAGTGCAGTTTGATTGAGTCTGGGCCTCAGGCGTGGCTGTGATGACTGTAGTTTGCGATCAGCACAGGGCGATAGCCATGGGTGATGGTATTTTAAGGGCAGTGAGTATTTTTCAAATGAAGCTCCAGCTATTTGTTCCTTGATTTTCTTGTCAAGGAGACAAGCTTTTTAGTTTTTTAGACTGTACGTTACTCTGTTTTGGTGTTTTTCTGTTTGTTTCCTCTTTTACTCTGGGTTAGTCAGACAGAGTGGTTATGCATTTTTAAATCAGCTGAATATTTGAAGAGGACAGTCAGTTGTAGTGTTCGTGTCCTTGTGTTGAAGAGTCCAAAATCAGCACCACTAAAACTGTAACCCCAACTGCAACTAACTCTACATAACACCACAACCACTACACTACCACATCCTTACTCTACCACATACTACTACTCCACAACACCATCTCCTCACTACTCCATCACACTCTGTGATCAGCTATGATCCATGTTTTCTGTGCCACTGAGACTTGCTGAAAGCTTTCACTTCAATTGACTCTGTAATTTGTAATTATAGTCATTCAATCTTTTGTAAAATGAGGAACACTGCTATTCCGATCATTTTTTTTCCCATTTACAAATTACTCTTAATGTATATAAAAAAAAAAAATCCCCATGGACTGAAATTGACCTTTATATCTCATGCAGAGAGAAGGATGGAATATCCATCATTTGGAAAAGTTTCCCCGTTTCATTGCTGCTTACGGGTTGACCACATTATAAAATGACTTCTCCTCTCTGGTCTTTTTTCGGTGGTGGCACTTTAGGCTCCCTCTGCTGTGTCTTCCCTCCTGCACTCACATTCAGTGCAGATATTATTAGTCATCACTTGCTTAGCAACCATTACACATGCATGACATTTTAAAACAATGTGAAGTCCTGTCTTACATTAGCCATGGAGAATAAAGAAGCAAACATGCAATCAAATTAAAAGCCCTCAGAAAAAAAGAATCTTATATTAAAAGATAAAGGAAAAAAAAGCGCAATGATAATGACACTGTGGTGAGCATTCGGTAAGTGGGAGTTCAGGGAGGACGTCAGCATGTCAAAGAAAATGCATATTTTAGACAATGTAAAAAATTATAGTTTCCCTCATTCATGTAATGTTGTGCAAAGGTTACAAAGTACATCATAAATTATAATTTCCAATACATGCATGAAGTCACACAGAATAAATAATGTATACATTGTATGCATCATGTGCTGTATATTATTATGCTTTAAATGTGTGTTTCTTACATTTTGGATTTTATATTTTTCCATTTATTGACAGTTTTTTTTTTCAGAAAGAGAAAACTGGAGCACCATGCACTCGTGACCAACTATTAAAAATGATTCATTAAGTTCCTTCATTGAATTGTCTCGGTATCGTTTTAATATGACACAAAGTAGACGCGAAAATATTAGCAATTATTAGGGAATTTGCAATTACAAATATTATCGTAATGCATGTTCTATCATCTCCATAATATTCTGAAGCTTGGCTTGACCCTACTATCTTGCAGAGAGGAGAAAATTATGAGAAAAGAGAACTCACTCGCCTTGTGACCGCACTTATGCCTTTTGTGTAATGTTTCCAACAATGGCTCTACACTTCAATGATGACACTAATGATTCAGTATCTGCGTGGTTAATTGCCTTCTTAATGCAGTTCTGGTATGTCACTGTGAACAAGAGCATCTGCTGAATGATGAATAAATGTAAAATGTAAAATGGTATATATACATGTAAAATTAAGACGCTATTTGTCGCCTGCTCTGGGTTTAGGACCTGACACTCACCACCAGAGGGCAGCAGAAGAGAGTAAACGATTAAATGTGTACTGTAGGCACTCATTCATCATCATTCTGATGTTGAAACCTGAGAGTAGTGCTTCTCAAAAAAATGAATATGAAAACGTCTTTAGACACACCGAACTGTCAGCAGATGTTGTATATTCTCAGATGCAACCTGGATTCACAGTACTCCGCTACTCTATACTACTCTCTAATATAGCAAAATTCATATATTGTCAATATTTACTCCAGAACAAATGAATGACATTGACGTTAACATCAAGCAAACACTATCCTTCAGCCCTGGAGATATCAGAGTGCACTCCGGTGTCACCAAACGCTTCACAAAACCCAAGCTTCTCTCACAATGCCATGGCAACAAAAGACTCGGATGGCCTCAGCCTGGGTGACTCAGCGCCTTCCGAAAACCTCAGGGCTCACAGAGCTGACATGAGCAATGCGGTGTCACTCAGTGCTGGCCCACAGCAGGGGGGAGAGAGTGGGCATTCAGGGGTACAGAGTAGGGGGAGAGAGTGGGCATTCAGGGGTACAGAGCAGGGGGAGAGAGTGGGCATTCAGGGGTACGGAGCAGGGGGAGAGAGCGGGGGGAGAGAGTGGGCATTCAGGGGTACAGAGCAGGGGGAGAGAGTGGGCATTCAGGGGTACAGAGCAGGGGGAGAGAGTGGGCATTCAGGGGTACAGAGCAGGGGGAGAGAGTGGGCATTCAGGGGTACAGAGCAGGGGGAGAGAGTGGGCATTCAGGGGTACAGAGCAGGGGGAGAGAGTGGGCATTCAGGGGTACAGAGCGGGGGGAGAGAGTGGGCATTCAGGGCTACAGAGCGGGGGGAGAGAGTGGGCATTCAGGGGTACAGAGCGGGGGGAGAGAGTGGGCATTCAGGGGTACAGAGCAGGGGGAGAGAGTGGGCATTCAGGGGTACAGAGCGGGGGGAGAGAGTGGGCATTCAGGGGTACAGAGCAGGGGGAGAGAGTGGGCATTCAGGGGTACAGAGCGGGGGGGAGAGAGTGGGCATTCAGGGGTACAGAGCAGGGGGGAGAGAGTGGGCATTCAGGGGTACAGAGCAGGGGGGAGAGAGTGGGCATTCAGGGGTACAGAGCAGGGGGAGAGAGTAGGCATTCAGGGGTACACAGAGAAGGCAGGAGGCAGTAGTACAGAGGGTGGCAGAGGGAGGAATTGCCATACAGTTGTGTTGGAAGGAGGAGGTGTAGAGTGTTGGAACAGAAGGAGGCGGTGTAGAGGAGTACGGACAGATGGAGGAGGTGTAGAGATGTTGGCGCTGAGGAGGAGGTGCAGTAATGTTGGAACAGAAGGAGGAGGTATAGAGAAGTCAGAGGACAAAAAAGAGGGACAGTGTACAGATAAAGAAGCAAAAAAACTGACGAGACTTAAAGAGAGTAAATTGAGATACAGAGCAGCATTACAGCCGGGAAGGTAAAGGATGGGAACTTCTACTGTTCGCTTTCGGGGAGTTTTCGCTTTGCTTTTCTTACGTCTGACATTTTTTTTTCCAGCCAGTTTGCTCAACTAGGCATGATTTATGTAAGGCTGAGCTGGACAAATCACTATGGAATTTAACTCATTTTGTACTCACATTAGCAGGGACACATATACAAACAGAAAACAAGAACAATAGAAAGTCAGCGCAGAGTCATGTCAATTTAATATTCAAAGTGGCCGTGCAGCACTAAGTGGATGAATAGTAATAAATGTAGGTGAAAGGTCTGACAGTACTAAACGCATTCTATGCATACCAATTTAACAATCACAGAACAACGCCATTGCAGACCATTGTGATTCAAATGCTCATCTCATCCACTACTGTTAGTACGGAATGCATTTTCAGGTAATACAAAAACAAACACGCACACTTATTCTTTTGATTTCCTCCACGTTCATAAAAAGGTATTTTAAAGCATTAACCCAAACAAACTTTTCTGTTCCTTTTGACAAAATTCTATTTGCCAGTGAATAATGACAACACAGAACAGTCACCTTTGGCAGTTTTATAAGTGATTGTGTATAATAATAATAATAATAATCATAATAATAAGAAGAAGAAGACCCATCATTATCATCATCATCATCACCATAATAATTTTTTACAATATTAGCCATCACATTGATAATAACAACAATAATAACACAGACTTTGGTATTCTTTGCTTAGGCCACAGCTGTTGTCATAGTAACAGAGTATGTCTTATTAAGTACTGCTCTTCAGTAGATTTTCAGTGGAACTTATTTGAGCTCCTAATGCAGGAGAGGCAATAGACTGCTCGATCTTTGCATGTATTTACATGCTGATATTTTTAACCGCCTTCAGGAGATTAAACGACCCTAAAAAGCAACTGGTGACATCTCTGCCACAATTCCTTGAAAACATGGATTTATGTAAATCGTGAGAGCTAAAAAACCATGAATAAAAATGTGCCTGGACACACACAGTTGTGCTAGAGAGAGCAGATATTGATGTGGCTTCTGACCAAATCTTTGCTCCTGTGTGTGTTTACGTCCATGAATGAGCAGGAGAGCACTGCAAATCTGAATTCAAATGAAGGTTACGGTTCATGGATACTTGGTCCGTTTTCAGAGGATTTCTGGAACATGCATCGGCAGCAAGATAGTGGGTTATCGTTGCGTAAGGACACACAAAAACCGTCCTCACGTGAAATTTACATGTGTGTGTGTGTGTGTGTCATTTTGTTTAGTAGGCTTTTCAAATTTAGCAAATAAGTGTTTATTCATAGATTTATTTGAAAGGGCATTTCCAAAAAAGAATTTAACATTTTATTTTGGTTGTGACAATAACTCCAGCCCTCCACATATTTCATCTAAGGTAGACTTAAGGGACATTTAAGGGCTGGATTAATACAAAGGGGCAGGAAACACATAAGGTTAATGTCACAATATTGACTGAGATTTCATTCTATATACAGTATATAGTATATGCCTGAGCTTTTCAAAATTCATCGTGTTTAATATTCTCCCACATACAACCACAATGCGCATTCACCCCACACCACTTTGACCATGGCTCACAAAATTACACATCACAATGAAATTAATTAATAACAATTAAATTTAATTTCTAGACAGGGCTCGGTTAATGGTTCAGAGAGCTTTCTCACATCAAAGCGAGCTTGGTACAACAGTCCCCTCAGCCACCATGGAACTCAGAACAAGAAGTAATGAATGAAAGTAATATTTCAGGAAGATCCATGCTTTCTTATGTCCCATTTCCCTGACTTTCTTAAAAACCCCAACCAAGTGGCTTCCTGGGTACAGTACCCTCCACATACCTGAGTGAAGGCAGCCCTAAAGGAACAAGGGGTCGTCTTACCAGCTGCTAACGACTTATCAATCTGCCCTATAGGAGCACAGGCACAGGACCATCAGACCAATCACAGTAAATAAAAAAAAAAAACACCTGCATGCTGATGATTGGCTCCCAGAGTGAAAGATTTTACTATCAGGAACGTGGACAATGTTTCAACCTGATCCGAGTCAGGTGTGGGTGTTCAGGTGAGCACACATGTATGGAAGGACAATCATTACCAAGCAAAAGGGAAGCATTCATAAGTAGATAACTAAAGGATTCAATAACTCTGTAATAAGTACAATAATTGGACAATTACTTTTTAAGCCACTCCAAAGGTACTAGCGTAAAAAAAAGAAAGCACATTAGAATAATTACACAAATTATTAGACAGTAGGTCAGGCCTACAAAACTTTCACAATGGAAAATAGTGAACTTCCAAAAATTCTTATAATTACAGAACTTATTTTGGAGGGCATGCGTGATGTATTTTTTCATTATTATTTGTTGTCATTTCCCAGTTTTATCAAACGGATGAGGAACCTTGGATGTGCGTATGTTTTCATAAAATCCAATCGTCATCCTAATTCAACATGGCTGCCAGCCTATGCAGGCTGACTGACGCTGGGGCGTCCCGGAGGATACAGACCCAGACCCACCTGGGAACGGCATTGCAGAGTCTGAGATAAAAGACAACATCAAACACCATCCCGTCGTTCTTAGATGCTGCTTTCTGATGTTTTCCTTTAGCAGTGTTTCAGGTTGCTATTCTGAGCCTATCGCTGTGTCTCGTTTCATCCCCAGAGCTGCACGGGACGTGAGTCCATCCTGCTTTAGTGAAATGGATGTTTCCTTTGTACTCCTTCCCTCACACAGACGTCAGATGAATCAGTATCTCACAGTGTTTGCTTCACCTGAATGTGGAGGGATAAATGCAGTCGCCGCAGCCGCTAAGGACAAGGACAATAAAGGACGGGAGAAGAAAGGTAAGTCAAAGCTGCGAAAAACAGTGTTCATTCAGTAAGAACTGGAGGGGATGAAACCGCTCTGAAATGGAGGAACGCCCAGCCAATAAATCTTAATTGAGCACACGGCTGCTTGTAACGACTGCATTAATTACCGAGGAAAATTTCATGCATTTCTCAAACCCACCACCAGAGGGCTGGGGGTTATTCTCTTGCTCTTCCTTGTCTCAACAAAGGGAAGACCTCAAGGACTGAGGGCAGTCCACTGGACGCTCAGAGCATGGAGATCTTTAGTACTTGTTTTCTTCTTTACGTGCTTTCATAACTCCCCACATCCTATTTGCTCTGGAAGCCACATATAGGCACCAATGCCTCAGAATGAAACAAAAGTAGAGAATTCACTCAAACAGTGATGCCGTTCCTCTCCCGAGCCACTTGTATATGCACTGAATTGTTACCTCCTTTTTGTCTTTACATGGTAAAGGTAGGAGTCAGATACTTCTTTTAGAGATTAGATCCAGAACACACCTTGAATATACACTTTACACCAGTGTTTCTAAATCCTGCTCCTGGAGGCCCACTGTCCTGCATATCTTCTATCTATCCTTGCTGCTTGATTAAATCAGGTGTGCTCAGCTAATCAAAAGTGCCACTGTCAGGCAGGTACAGCAAGGATAGTTGTTCTCCGCAAGGTACATTTAGACTGGAAAACCAAGACAGCCACCCTCTCCCTCTCTCTCTCTCCCTCTCTCTCTCTCTCTCTCCCTCTCTCTCCTCCCGCTGAGCGAGACAATCCATCTTCTACATGCAACAGGGCAGACAGAGACCCGCCACTGAGCAGCGGGGTTTGCTCCATACTGCCAGTGGAGAGGTTTGAATAAAACAACAGGTAAAAGCTAATTGTGCATGGGAAGTATAATCTCTCTCCCAATAAAGCTGGAGGTTTTCGCTCAAGGCGCAGTGATTTATGTTGATGAAGGAGGTAATAAGAGGCTGTGTGGCAGTGCGTATTTACAATTCAATGTGCTTTGATTAGATAGGAGAGGCCCGCAAACGTGGACTTTTTTTTGGGGGGGGGGGGGGCACAAAAAGATTCACTTCTTGTCTCAGCAGTATCGAACTACGTAAGTATGTCGAGTGAGGCAAGCTTCCACACTTAGATTCCAGCTTTTGTGTGCTTACATACAAATGAGTGACATTTATATATGTCAGCGCACTCAGACCCAAGGCGTTAGCCACAGTGGTGATGGATACAGGTTCCTTCGTTCTGTTCTTTACTCCCCTGCCGTTGCAATGCGATGCAATGCAATTCCCCCATCATGGTTTCTTTACTGGAATTTCACGTAAAAGTCATGAACAGCGGGTTTTTTTCATAAAATAATATCTCCTGCGAATAAATTACACCACGCTGAGTTTCTTGAATATGGAATCGCAGTTTTCCCCGCTCAAAACAATAACCGTAACAAAATAATTAACAGTTTAGGAAGCTCACAGACACAACCAACACAAGATGCACCTCTTACGAAGGCTCACCGCTTAAAAAGGAAAGAATCGCGTCGGACGTGTGCGATTCTTCGGAGAAAGGCATTCACAGCGTATTCACCAGATTGTGCCTGGCGCTGCATCTCCATCGGCTCATGTTCTTCTGGGTTGGTGTGATCGTTAATTCGGAAGCAGAAATAGCTACAGCATTGAAGCTGGCAATTCATCTGTGTGTTCCCTCAGAGGGGAGAGCGTATGAGTGGAGTATGCTCAGCCCCCTCTTTTGGGTCGCGGGCTGGCAGTCCAGCCCCATCTTTCTCTCAAATCTGTGGCCGCTCCCACCAAGGGGTGGCACCAAGCCCCTCCACCAGGGGAGGGCTGGGAGCAGAGGGGACCGCAGCATATCTGCCCCCCCCCACCCCCCCCCACCTTGCCCTGGGACCTTCACCCGAGCCAAGTATCACCTAAGACTTACATTACATTACTGTCATTCAGCAGATGCTCTTATCAAGAGCGGCTTTCATAGGTTACAGTATATCCGTGTTATCCATTTATACAGCTGGATATTTACTGAGGCAATTCTGGGTTAAGCACCTTGCCCAAGGGTACATCAGCAGTGCTGTGGCAGGGAATCGAACCTGCAACCTTTCGGTTAGGAGCCCTGCCCCTTGCCGCTATGTTACACTGCCGCCCATAGCAGTTGCCTATCAGGAGGTGTCCAACACGTTGCGCGAAACCACCGGCAACCGCTCCGCCAGCGGATGGCAAATTCCATAATCAGATTAGAGATGTTCTAAAGATGTGCATAGGAATGAGTGTGGGGGCTGACTGACACCCCTTGCCAGGGACTCCTAAACGCTCTCGCTGTAGGGTGTTAGAGTTCTCTACCCAGATGGTGGCTGAGAGTCAAAAGCCTTTGAGACGCCCTCTGAGCACCCTTTCCCAGTTTCGTGTTTAGGATCAGCTACACGCTGCAACAGGTTCCATTTTGTAGAAGATCCTTGAACAAGCTACGGCTATAAATAAGCTCCATGTCTTTTTTTTTCCCCATTTATCTCAAACACAGTGTCTTTTCGTTAGGTTATTTATAACAAAACTGCAGAATTAACTGCACATCAGGGACAGTGAACAATCTATTGGACTGAAAGAAAAAAAAAACCCCACGCTTGAGAATAACTAAGCATCTCCACCACACTCTCCACTCTCTGTGCATGGATACACAGTGACACAGAGCTAAATGCACTCCAGACTATAGCCAGCTGGGTTGAATGGCATGTTCTTCTCAGTAAATCTTCTCACGATTTATATCTTCTAACACATGAGACGGTCTTTCTTTCATACTTCCAAGCCAATAACAGGCAGTAAAAACATAGAAGCTGGAAGCCACAGTAGAGTAATGAGGGAATGTATCCAATCACTCAGCAGTAGTATCCACTCAGCAGTAGTAGCTGTTAGTGGTATCAGTATCAGTAGTGCTCTGTGCTATATAGGTATAGGGTATGACTCACCAACCCGTCACCTGGCAGATGACATACCATCCCAACAGTACCATGATGGTAGTAGCAGTTATAGCAGCACAGTCGCAGTATAGTAGTAGTATTACAGTAGTATCAGCAGTAGCAGTATAATTCTAATAGTAGCATTATGGTATTAGCAGTAGCTGTTGCCACAGTAGCTGCAGCAGTAGCAGTATAGCAATAGAAATAGCAGTAGCAGTTAGCGGTAGCAGTATCATAGCAGCAGTGTAGCAGTAGTGTTAGCAACAGTAGTTGTAGCTATAGCAGTATTGTAGTTGCAGTATAGTGCAGTATCTCATCAGTGAGAAACAAATGCCTTTGGAGGACAGCTTAACATTACATTACACTGTTGGCATTGGCATTTAATTAACACTCGGAAAAGGGGAACAGGTGGACCCTGGACACATCCTCTGATTGGTCACACCAGAGGAGGTCACACGAGTAACTGTATCACAATGAGCCCTACCATTGGTTGGCTCACTCATAGTTGACCCCGCCTCCTACTACCAGTCCCCTACACACTACCCCACCCAATCAGAGACTGTCATCTTCAATGACATTATACTGAGGAGTCTTGAGTCCTTGAAGCTACAATCTCCCCAAACGGCACAAGGTGATAGGTCCCCAAGAGTTTGGAGGTCTCCAACGGTATCCTGTAGCATCGGGGTGAATGTGTTGGGGGGGGGGGGGGGTCTACATTCAAGTATCACGGTCTTGCAGGGATGGAAACAGCATTTACTGTGACTGACAGCCACAAATGACAGATTGATCATGTCATGACAACAGGATTGATATGTTAACTATTTTAAGCTCGGATCCAAGGGCAGCTCTGTGAAAAACTGCTTTAATTCTCAGAAAGAGTGCTTGGACTGCTTTGAAGCAACGTCTCTCTCTCTATCTCTCTCACACACACACATACACACACACACACACACACACATACACACACACATAAAGTACCAGACCTTGCATGTCTCAGTTACCATAGCGATGTTTTGTGATGGCATGCAACAGTATCCAGGTTTAGCTCTCGGTGTAAAAGCTGCTTTACGAGTTTTCCCACCCCTGAGTCCGCGTCTGCCCCTGCGAGGGAGCGTTAATGAGTAAAACTGCCCTCCGAACAACTGTGGCAATTACGCTACCGAATGTGTGCCCAACAAACTCATTTCCTGCCTCTTTCTTCCTGGAGATCTAATCACCTGCGCTCTCCACACCACCTACACCCTTCTTCAGCATCAGACAGGGTACTGCAAGGGCTGGGAGAGATTCGCAGGCCTGGTCCGCCGGCCTTGATTGCCGGCGCAGTGGTGTGATTACGCACCTTGATTAGCGAGCCCGCCTGAGGGCCCCGGCTGTGCCTGCCGCGGGTTCCACGCGGGAGGAAGAAAAAACTAACACGGTGATTACACTGGAGTGGACCTATCAAGCGCAGTCGTGTTGTGTCAAAGACTGCGCCTGAAGTGTACCTGCGATCATTAAAAACGCACTCGAGGTCAATTACCCCAGCACCACTTCGCCATGATCTTTGATTTTCCGCGACAAAGCGGCGCGCGAGTCAGGTGTTCGCCACGCGCCAGAGCAAACGTTCGCGCGCCACCGGTTTGCGCGAGCGAGGCGCGCTGGAACGTCTCCGTTGCTAAGACACGTTTTTCGCCGGGAGGAAACCGAGGGACGGAGACGCTCCACTCCTCTCCTCTGATAGGCAAAGAGAAAGCGCGATGCACACAGCCAAGGTTATACTCACAAGGTGACTCGAAAATAATGGATGTGCGACTCCAACAGACACAAGCATTGATAAATCTAAAACCAACACTATAAATACTGAATCAAAGCTGAAAGACAGGAATGTGTGATCTGCCAACTTCATCCTTATTCATTATTCTACTTCATGATGTGACAGTGGCAAAGTTCTTTATAATGTCTAAGAGTGCATATAGTAACAGCCTACTGTTAAATCAGAATGCATAATTCATGATACAATACAATTCAGAGATGCGATTTGAAATGCTACAAACATGAGCATGTTCTGGATAAAACCTGCAATTTGCTTTTTAATCAGAACTGAGGAGAGATGCACTGCCAAGACGAGATGACACCGAGCTCAAAATTCATCTAATCCTTTCATCTCTGCTGCTAAAGAGATTTCCCTTTCATATTCAGCCAAGTTGAAATGGATGAAATTCTTGTTGCTAACCACTCAACTTGACTATTGAGAGTTTAATTAGAGGAAGCATCACAGAACCAGCTCCGCGTCAAATCGTATGACAAAAAAATCTTCTTTGTGACCAATAAGAACGCATCAATCAAACCGCTGCAAAACGCCAGGAACAGATGTTGTTCCAGGTGCAGCCTTTTGATCAGATATGTTACCGTGTAAACTTGCTGTATCGCGTACACCGTCGGTTGTAGACGGATGCGGGCCAGTTATTTTAGTGGTCTCCTACATACATGCATCCGCTTCAATAGTGATTAACAGGAGTACGTAAAAAGTATGGAACAGAACTGCGGTGTTATTTATCCCGAGCTCTCAACAGTTAAACTAGCGGAAAATTTGTATTTTTTTTTTCAAATGTCAGTTATTTAATGTGAGCATCTTAAGTGCGTTGCACAAGGGTATTCAATTAACTTTTTTACTCTCACGCCCGATGAAAATCTATTTTATATTACCTAATTAACTTTAGTACTTCTCCAAGAATCGCTCTGTGGTTCAACACGAGCAGTTATTAGGTAAACTCAATTACGTCGATTACGCTGGCAATGAACCCCTGCACTGATTTTCAATGGCAAATAAAAGTCACAACAGATAGAAAACGCAGAACATTTGGAGTCGCGGTTTCAGAGATTGAACTGATTAGTATAAATGTGTAGCATTACAAATATGAATTCTGTATACGCTTCTGGAAAAAAAAATTGATATGTCAATCATTCTGTGAGGACCAGGTGAATGCATGAAACTTTGAAGATGAAGATATCTCCATATCCAAAGCAATCAACTGAAACCAAGCAGCTAAAGGGGTTAAGATTTTAAGCATGGCTGAGCTCCTTCTCTGTACTCTTGTACCTGTTTCTGGCTGAGGGAATCACTGTCAGTGAATCAAAGTGTATTGCCCTGGTTGTACCTGGCTGGTGGATATGAAGGTGCAAATGCACAATGTGTCAAAAGGAAACAAGACATTTCAAACTGTAGAACAGCATACAGCACCACGCGCTCCACAGAGCAGAACCCGATCAGTCCAACAGCCACATCTCATCAGACATCAGGCATCAGATATCATTATTTAGCCCTAGAGGGTTGCACAGATAGTGACCGTTCATGCCAAACTGTTATCAGCTTAACTCAGAGTGAGGGAGCGGTTGCTGTCTTTGGAGGAGGCCTGGAGGGACCGGCCCATGCTGGAGGAATGGTGGGGGACACAGCGATGGGCGGGGCAGTTGTAGGAGTCGAAAGGGGCCTGGGCGTGGCACATGAGACAGGGCTCATGGAGCGAGCTGGCCCTTTGTCAGAAGAAGATGCGAGTCGTGACGTGTCTGTGCAGGCGAGGGGACTGTGCTGGCAGGGAGGAGCATCAAAGACACACCAGAGTCCCGCAGACTGTACACAGGGGCGTCATTACCGCCACCAGCTGCAGGGGGAGCCTGGAGGCCGAGACCGAGTGCCGTGCCCGGCCACCATGACCCAGCAGCATCATCACCTCTTCGTTGACGGCTCTTTCTCTCCCTCCCTCCCTCTCAACGCTATTTCACTGTCTTCTATCACAAGGATGTAATAGGGTAAAAGTGAAAGAGAGATGAGAGATGAGAGAGAGAGAGAGAGAGAGAGAGAGAGGGAGGGAGAGGGAGAGAGAGAGAGAGAAAGAGAGAGAGAGAGAGAGAGAGGGAGCGAGAGAGAGAGAGGGGGAGAGAGAAAGAGAGGATGCAATGCTGCAGCAGGGTGGAGCTTGCAGTCCAAGCATGGTGCCTGGCCAGCACGCCCCAGATCAGTGACACCTCAGCTCTTTCTCCCCGTCCCTCGCCTGAACACTCTCTCACTGGCCGATGGGATGGGGGCTGTTCGATGCACATTGTAAGGTGGGTTTCTGGTTGTAAGATGAAGTACTCTTTGCTAGTTTTGGAAAGTTTTTAATTGAATGATGTGTGCAGACCTTTAATGGTGCAAAGGTCAAAGTCTTCCTGTCTCTGTCTCTCACTCCCCTTACCTTTTTATTTTCTCTCTCTTCTTTCTCTCTCTTTCTCCTTCCAGACCATCATCATCAATAACATCTCCCTCTCCCTCGCTCCCTCTCTCTCTGTCTCTCACAAGGACTTCCCTACTGGTGATGGTTTGCTCAGTGGCCACTTGAGAAATCACTTTGAAGGAGGCTGCCACAGCATACCTCATTCCAGATGGCTAAAGTGACACTCTGTGTCAAAAACCGGAGTGGTTGTGGACTACTTATCAAGCATAAAACCACATTGAAGGTCAACCAAATGTTTATTTACTGCGCCTCCCTGCGCCAGACGTGAAACACCAAGGTCACATCCACAGCGTCTCATTCAGGAAGACGATCTATGGTATCCTCTGTCCCTGTGCTTTCATTATACAGAGCACGGGTTCCATGAACCCGAGAAGCTGCTCTGTATTACTACCTCTGTAAAGGAACTGTACGTATCTTTGTATTTGCCTTGTGGATCATAGGTGCAACGGCACTCAATAACATGGAGGAGTGAATGCAGATTATGCACGTGCTGTAGGATGTTACTACAATGGTCCTTTCGGTGAAACAGAGAGAAGGAAACAGGAGTGTAGCGTGACATCTTCACCCATTGCCCCATCTCCTCCGTATTGCCAAGGTTTCAATGAGGGACCTGTGGAAGAATCCTTTGTCTCTTTCAAGCCTTTAAAATGGCAGAACGTCTCTTTTTTGAAGATTCGAATAATCGTCTGAATGAATTATATCAAAGCTATTGTTTTTACGTGAATAGAGGCCTACATGAAGCACTGCCAACAGATGTCACTTCCATCGCAGCCTATGGGAAATTAAACAAAAGACCGCCGTCGCACTCACCCATAGACATGTCTCCGGCGGGAATAATAATGGATGACGATGATGATCCCGATGGTGATGAAGATGGTGAGGTCGGTGGAGAGGATGATGATGATGATGTCAACAGGAAGAACAGGTTCAGCTATGAGACTAGTTATGACCGAAGAGCATACAGCCTCTGCGTCACTCTTTCCTGGTGAAAAGACAGAGGTCTGGTAATTAATTAAACATGTACTGAGGACTTCTGGAGATGGAGCTCCAGGTACAACAGCTCAGCACATTCAATGTAAATTGTAAAGATTCCACCATCTTCCTTACTCCTGATTAAGTGCCTTTGATTTAGTTGGCAGCTCACAACTTCTGCTGGACAGAGTAAATTGAATATGAAGGATTTCTCCATTTTGGTTGAATCAGGCCTAGACCAACTGACTTTGGATCTCAGTGAGATTCATACTGAGAAAACAGGACAAACGGGGTCACCTGCGTCACTAGCATAGATCTGATAGGGATTTTTATATAATCATAACATGTCGTCTGCTTCATTGTCCAATCACCTGAAGCATACACCCGATTATGAAAATGACTAAGTGTTTCTGCAAATACAGGTATTTCTGTGTCTATTTCACAAGGGTGTGTAGGACATACACACTGTAGAGAAGTAATAAGAAAGACTGATGGGACAAGCAACGTAATTAAGACGTGTTTTTGGGTGTTAGCAAAATGATACGATGATGTAGGCAGTAATAATGTTTTAAAATGTTTTTGTTTTGGTGTTTTCAGACAGCAAATGCGGATTTAAATGAATGAAGATCCCAACAGTGAATAAAAGCAAACGTTTTAATCAGAAACATCTGTAAGAAAAATAACAACAAGATCCATTCGAGGTAGAAACTGTACATATTTACAGGTTGACATCTTAGCAGTTAATATAACTAAAGGCAAGTTCAAACCACAATTTATTTTACAGTACCCTGATTGTACAAAACAATCTAAATCCTCTAATTGTTGCTTTCTCTGAATTAAATGTCTGCCTTATGAGAATGCCTTTAAGATTTTAATAGTATACCCAGTCATACAGTAGTACTGAATGTTGCAGCAATGTGTGCTACTATTTTACTCAACTACAATGTTTTAGCATTGTGCTATATCTTGCTTGACCGTACCACAAACTGACCCATTACAATATAACCAGGTTTATTCATAAACCATAAACCATATTATTGCAATTCAAGAAGTTTAACATTGATGTATCATACTGACTCTTATGTCCTACATTTGAATTGGCATTGTATCTTACATTGGACAATTTACGTCATATTTTTTTAAACTTGTATTCAAAACATGTTTTTATCAAAAATGTTACACTACATTGCTGAACTATCCCAAATACTTTATCTCCTATTTGTCATTTTTTGCTTTGAACTTCACTCAAACTCCTCAACATGTCTGTAAATTCTGAATGAAATGTGAGAATTGCATTGTGGTATAATGCAACATTTTTTTATCCAGGCTGCCAGGCATTCTCTTAGCACACGTTTAACATTGTGAGTAAGTTTAGAAATAACGCCATTTCCATTTAAAAATCTACAAGAAAGCATTGCTCTCGGAAAATATACATAAACACTTAGAAAAATACTGATTAAAGATAGTGATACAAATATATTTATTTGCCACGAATTTTATAGTTTCACATTTCATATATCCAAGTAATAAAATACAACACAAGTACAAATAAAGTGATATAATTACAGCAGAACCTTGGCACAAATGGAGCGCCATGGACGGAGGTATTTAACATTTATGGTTCAAAACGCCGTCTCTCCATTTCGTCCTATGCAGAACAGCGTTAACCATTTTCCCTATTAAATAATTCCACATAAAACAAGAACATGCAATTTTAAGAAACACTGTTTGGCTTGCTGCAATGCTGTTATTTAAAAAGCGTCAAAAGCATATATTATAGGACTTTCAATGGCCAAGAAAAAGATTAAGTGCAATTCAATCAGCTCCGCTTCGGTTCAGTTCAGTTTTTCGATTCGATTGGACTGTGTTTTTTTTTTTTTTTTTTTTTGCTTTTAAATTGTAGCTGTTCAGACGTGGTAGTTCTGAACTTCGCAGCTTTGCTGCTGTGGTCACTTTTTCCAGTTTGGTATCTGTCTGAGTCTGTTTCGAAAGTGCGTTTACCAAAACCAAGGCTTCAGGGTTTCTCTCGAACCTCCCTGTACAAAGTGAGTGTAACAGCAAAGACACTCTTTTAGTCTCGAGGTGTTTAGTTATTGACTCCGCCAGACGTGGTCGGTCATTAGTTGTACGAAGTGTTTACGCGTTTGTTGCATAGAACGCCAGTGTTGGCAGTCTGCAGCACGCAAATACTAGTTGAAAAGGTGTATTTTCCTCCAGGATGTGGTCCCATTCTAAGCACGTTGCCATGTTTTCAGACTGTGGCTTTCTCGCTTTCCGTTCCCTCGCAGAGTGACAGTCACACCGGAAGCCGGTATGCCAAGTCACCTGGACCAACACGTCACACCGCAAACGTTGAGACGTCAGCTTGCAATCGGTCGTCAACTGCTTCAGAAAGCTTCAATCTTCCAAGACGGAAAGATTTGATACCATGCACATATAGCTCACATAAAGCGCATATGCGTGATCAGATACCCTCGGGTAAAGTAAAGGGCCACGTGCTAATTATCTGCGGCTTCAGTTCCATTTTCTCCTTCTGTTTGAGGTGCACGCGCCCGTGCCTCTTTCTCTCGTCGCTCCTGGCGAATCTTTTGCCGCATACGTCGCAGGAAAAGGGCTTCTCGCCCGTGTGAGTCCTGGTGTGCGTGGTGAGGTGGTCGCTACGACTGAAACTCCTTAGACAGATGCGGCACTGGAATGGCTTGTGTCCCGTGTGGATGCGAATGTGTCGGTTGAGCTCGTCCGATCGGGAGAAGCGCCTGTCGCAGTTCTCCATGGGGCAGGAGAAAGGCTTTTCTTTGGCTGGTCCGTTAGAGGTGGACGGGGTTTTTCGGACACGGGCTGGCTTGTCCATGCGCGTGCAGTTCCTCGCGAAGGTGTCTGGCAACAGAGATGAATAAAGAAGCGAGTCTATCGTGCTGGTCAGAGCGGGGGAAGAGTAAGCAGCGTCGCTTTGATTGGTCAAAGGCTGGACTCCAATACTGGAGAAAACGTCCGATTTCAGCGCGTTATTTGAGACGTCCATGACTGGCACTTGGTAGTTGGTGTAAAGAGGACCCGTGAAACTCTGCGCGCAGTTGTCCGTGAAGCACGGCTCTTGCTTGATAACACTTTCCAGTTTGCACTCGACCTCTGCAGTGGGGCAGATGGGTGCCAGTGAGTCGAGGAAATCCTTAACATCCACTTGTTGGTCAGATGGGCAGTCGCCAGACATCGGGAAAATGTCGGACTCAAAACTTGTTGGCAAGTAAGAATCGGATTTGCTGAACGGGTCCCACTCGTAACAGCTGCTCTCGAACTCATTTTTGACAACTACTGGAAACGTCGCCGGTGGCTGCGGCTCTGGGAGCTCCTGGTTTGGAGCCTGCGCCGGCGAACCGTAGTTCGTTTGGGGCGGAAGCGAATCTTGCAGGTTCGCCTGAATGTCGGGATAGCCCTGGCAAATCTTCTCGGGCGAGTATACGGGCGGAGAGGCGCTGTCCGCGGAGCAGGCGGAGGCTTGGTTCTGAAACCCCGCGTCAGGAAAGCTGCCGCTGCCGTTGGCAAACGACGTCCCCGGATCGCCCTGAAATTCGGAGATGGGTAGCGTAGAGATGCCAACTATCTCCGTGATCATGTTGAGCAGGGTCTCCGTGCTGCACGCGGCTCCCTGTGACGACTCGACGTAGAAGCTGCCGGAGTATGCGAAGGAGGACGACCGGCTGCCTTTCGACGTCTCGCTTGGGTCAAAGAAGAAATCCGAGTTCGAAGCTTCGGCTTTGGGGTGAATAGTTGCACTCTCTATGGAAGATGAAAAAACATCTGTCACATACGAGCTACACACACCGTGTATGCATGCAAATTATGCATTTGTTATGTAAGATTGCGAAAGAGGTGATACGCATTATGGTGCACCCATAAAACCAAACGAAGTTTTCATTTAATGTATCGTTACGCACGACTATGTGATTGCATTTGGCGTTATTATTACATTTTCCGGTGCATATATGAATTTGCTAATCTGCGGTGCAACAGAAAGGGTACTCACCTTGACTAAACTGAACAGGTGCTTGCCTCTCAGCGTCAATGAAAATGTCCTGGTTTTCTTTTGATCCAATCGCCTCAATCCCGAGGGAAGAGGCGCCACAGGTGTCAAAGTGTGAATAAAATGAATCTTGAGAGTTTAAATCCATGTTGTTCAGCATGTTTCCAGAATCAAAGTTAAGCTCTGTGTCAATCCAAGTACGACGAGGGAAATGCGCAAATATCTGAACCCGTCAGTCAATGTCCGAGGTACAGATCCTTCAACGGTTTCCAAAAAGGCAGGCGATGAGAAACTTCTGTAAATAATTCGGGATTCCCTTTTTCCAAAATCTGCATCCACAATACCAGGTCTGGTGCTCGTATCCGATCTGTTGCTGTGAATTCACATCGGCGGTCTCCCTTTCCTCGCCTTATATACACTTTGGCTAGTCGGTTGTCCCTCCTCCCCATTCATCACCTCCAGTGAGAGGATTCCCCGCTGCGTGTCAACTCAATGCCCATAAATGGACAGAGGATGTGACGGGCTTCCCCAAAAAAGGAGACCTACGTTTGTGACGTTGCAGCAACTCTCTAGAAGATCTGTATGCGAAAATTAGGTTTTAGCATGGCTGTATCCGACTCGTGTATTATAGAATTCTTCATCATGTCGTACTAGAATGTAAATAATTAAAAGGTTTCATGTACAGTACACTGTAAAAACGCAGGCAATGTTTATGCGTAGATTCAGTTTTGAACAGCAAAGAGCAACGTATTGTATTATAAGCCAATTTTCCTGCATGCTGTTGAAGAAACGCGGATAAAACATTTGTCATCTAAATCTTATCAATTAGATTCATTAGATCGTACAACCTATGCCTATTATTTATTTATTCATATATGTCCTCATCACCGTATCCACGTTTCTGTCGCATTGCCTCCTTCGTCTTTTTGTTTTTCGGTTATATAATAACTGATTACAGTCTTCAATCAATGAAACTGCCCAGCAAAAAAAAAAAAAACATTAGTTCGTAAACATCATTTGTAGCGAATGAGTTCGTCGAAAGAAGCAGGGCTCAGTGTATAGTGTTCTAAAAGCTATAGCGCCTCAGATAGGAAAATATCAATAGGGTAGTTTGACTTGCTACAATAACAGATATTACTATCCATGCTGCAATACGCAAATACTACCGGGAAAAATAAAACCGATGCCAACGCTATTAGAAGGTATTCATAGCAAAACAAGACCCCTAACAGTCTAAAGGTGAGGCCAATTCAATAAAATACTTACACAGCGCTTTATTTGCTTGGACGCGACCTGTCAACTTTTTCTTTTTTTCACGTAGACTAAACACTGAAAGTTTCCTTGTGTGTAATGTTCTGCCCAATGGACCCTCTCCGCCATACCGACTTCCTTTCTATGAATTCTTTGACTTCATTAATTTTTTTTTCTAATTCAGCCATATAAGCAAACAAATTCGTTACATTTAGAAAATTCTGTGTAATATGATTGCAATTTTGATTTCTCGCGGACAGCTCACTATGCCCTGACGCATAATAATATGACATGGATTTTACTTCTCTTTTGCCAACACGCTTGTTCACACAGAAATAGCTCCGGTCTACTGACAGGGGCTGTCGTTTAAATCCCGAAAATACATCCTGCTGTATCGGTTATTTGAATAATTTCACCTGATTTCTGGCGGATCTACAGCGCTGGCAGTGGAAGATTGCGCGCGTTTGTAGATGTGTCACTCATCGCTTCATGAAATTGCTGTCTTTACCGAACAGTGGTGAACATTATACCTCTGCCGTGGCACGTGTGGGTTATGGTGGCAGATCACTGAAAATAAAGTCTACTGTAAATAACTCTTGCAAGTTCCCTCGGGGAAAATGTTTCTTTACAAACAGGCAGGCTTCACTCCCACAGTTCCCACAGCCATCATCCTCCACTTCTCTACCTGCTCGTGGTAGACGCTGTTGAAGAAAACGGCTATAAGCGTTACAAATGTACTGCTTAGAATAAAACCGAAACGAGCCCCGTCGCTTTGGAAATGTTAAAACTTAATACTACCACCGCCACGTTCAGTGACAGAACCCTGCGGCTCACGCGCTAACACTATAAAGAAAATAAAAAGAATATATGTTTGGTTAGCGAAATATGTTCCTTTCGTCCGGTCATAGTTGACAGCCCCTTTCTCTGCAATCCTTTGAAGTAGATATAGAATTGACCCGAAGAGTGTCAGCAGCTTAATGTTATTGTTGGTCATTAATTGCTAGGCATGCTCTTTGTTCGGATGCAGTCAGTCTCTGATTCGCAGGCAGCTGAGAAAGGTTGCCATGCACGGGGTTCGCGTAAGGTGAATCAGGACTAAGGACAGCTCCAGAATCCCGACCGACTGCATTGCTTGTCTTTTAGACGTTAAATTCCATATTTCATCGTGAACAAATTGCGTGTTATACTTAATATTTATACTTTATAATACCATTTTAGGGCAATACATTCAAGATTATGTACCCCATCCAATTGAATATGATCTTTTAACAGACCCACTAGCAGCCCGTCGTTTAGGTTTATAGATCTACATCGTTTAGGACTAGTAAACATTGCCATTTAACATAAAAAAAATATACTGCCTCGCTCTTATCCCTTCTATGGAAATGGGTCTTTCCCAGTATGTTGCTTCCATTGTTACATCGACCATTAACTGTAGAGTGACCGGATGGCTTTTCTCTGCCTTTTTAATTTTATTGGGGAATCCACAGGGACTTGATTCCTGGAGGGACGGGGAGCGCCCTGGCTCTCGCTGTATGCGATGTCCTCTCCTTTCTGAACAGTAACTTTAAGACTTCGGGGGCGTCTTTGTCGCGCCAAGAACAGTTGACATGAACTCTCTCTTGTCTCAGAGCCGCTCTGCTTACTCGACACAAATTACAGGCTTGCTTGAATGACTTGCAATTAATCAAATTACAGGCTATTGACGGAGACTGCAACGGGGTGAGCACTTACCATTAATGCTAATAGCATCAGCATCGCTGCTGTTGTCTCTCCACTAATGAAGTCATTATAAGTCTTCTAAATAGCGATGTAAATACTCTAAGGAAACAGTCGTTCAAGATTTGGGCCTCCTCACATGGCTAGACTACGATCACTATCTGAGTCCGCAGCACCTAATTCCCTATCATGCTCTGTGTTCTTTAGAATGTATAATAACGACATGGTGTTCTAGCTTTACTGCTCATGTTTGACATTCTCCAGAACAAAACGTTTCACCCCTGCACAGTGCTCTTTTCAGTAGCCTTAAGTGGTTTATCTAACCGCGATGCCCTCAAGTAAGTCTAAATCTATTTCACACTCTGAACTCACATTAACTCGGTTCATTTCACCCAGACGATATTATGTTATGATAACTGTTGAGTGCCGCCAACCTCACTTTTCTATAAAATACCACCAGTAATGGGTTTATATGATGTCAGCACTTAATGATATCCTTATACCGTTTTAACGCTACGCCAGTAAAAGTTTAATGAAGACAGGAACGCCTGACGTGGTTTCTAATTCATCTCTCTAGTTTGTGTGAGGACATTCCCCTATCCCCTTCGGTATCTGAGCTAATGGCTTTTAAAGATTCCTCCAGTTATTTAAAATACAGCTCGGATTCTTTCCTTTTAAGGTGACAGGGACCGTGCAAGACGTGGGTTTGCCAGAAACAGACTACGCACTGTAGTGTCCTTTGAACAGTTAGTTGTCACACAGTGTTCCTACAAGCAAAGCGCACAGATCTCTTAGCGTTTACTAGCAACTGCAGTCACATGTTACAGGCCATTCCCCCATACTCGGGGATCTGGTGGTTTCTGCTGTGGGCGCTGTCCAAGGTGCTGACGAGCACTATTACATTTAATTGTACAGTAAATGCCCTCACCCAAGAGCGACTGACATAGGTTACAGTTCTTACATTTAATCCTTTCATAAAGCTGGATGTTTACTGAGGCCATTCTGGGTTAATTAGCTTTCCCAAGAGTACAACAGCAGTGCTCCAGCAGGGAAGCGAACTGGCAGTCTTGCAGGGATTTGAACTGCCCTGCTCCTTACCACTATACCACATTGCTGCCGACCGACCACATTGGCCATCAGTTACAGAGGGTATGTCTGATTAACTAAAGCAACCTTGTCCCCCACCCTGCAACCAAAGGTGAACCACTGATTCAGCTATCAGCCACTGCAATGCTTTAAATCCAGTATGAATCCTATAGCCTTGGCTTCACAGTATCAGCACCTCAATCATGCAATTTTTTCCCTTAGCTTCTCTCTTCTGCTACTGCCATTCTAACATAACATCCGTAGCTGCGATTAAAATGACTTGTTCTTAATATTGAAAACATTCAACATTTCACAGGCAGCTCATAAAACGGAATTTTCCGCTGTGATTCTTACACCATTGGCAGTGACTTCCGAAATAACACCATATGCGGGTGCATTAAAAAGGGTTCTATCTGGAAATTAACTCAAGTTTGACGCCACCGTAGCCAAACGCAAAGGGCTAATCAATGGTGTAAACAAAAACAAAAATCATCTGACAGTCCTCAGCCCACTCTCGTGATAAGCGCCTTTGGAAAAAAAAAAACCCTGCAGTTCTGAGGCCTAAATAGGAAGTGTGTGAAGCGGACACCCCTTCCGTTAGTCAGGGTGCGATTAGCGAGCCTTCCCTCTCGCTATGCCTGCCATGTACTCTCTCTCTCTCTCTCTTTTTTTCCTGCTCCTGACAGCCATCACATACACCCCAGCACTGACTGGAAGGATTTCACACCGTGAACAGGAAGCTTATTGTTTCAAGTCGTGCTGTTCCCTCTCCTGTCACCGCCGTGGACTGACAGCTCGCCCCACACACATACCGCACATTTCTTCTTTTTTTTTGACGGAGGAGCGCCGCTGCCTCTGTGGTAGCTTTCCCCAGCGCGCCACAGACAGGCCTGTCACGCAGCTGTGCCAGGATGGGTAATGGCCTGGAAAGCCTCTACCAGGGGAGGCACGGGGTAAAACCCGAGACTGTTCCCAGCACTGTGAAGTGCCCTGTGAAAATCTGATTGGGCAGCAGAGTGGGGTAGCAGTAAGGAGCGGTGTAGCATAGCGGTTACAAGCAGTACTCGTAACCGAAAGGTTGCTGGTTTGAGTCCTTGCTGTGGCACTGATGTTGTATCCCTGGGGCAACATACTTAACCAACAATTGCCTCAGCAAGTGTCCAGCTGTATAAATAGATAAAATATCCAGCTGCATAAAAAGATAAAATATCTAGCTGCATAAATAAATAAAATATCCAGTTGTATAAATGGATAAAATATCCAGTTGTATAAATGGATAAAAAAAAACCAATGTAAGTCACTCTGAATTAGAGCTTCTGCTAAATGATAATAATGTAACTCAAAGGTTGTTGTACCATATAAAGCTGGTTGATACATTGCTGGGATTTCTCAAGTGACAGTCTAGACTATCAGCTCTCTTATACAAAATGACATCAACATGTCAATGCTCTTTTTGCAGAGAATAGTGTTCAACCTCTTCTTATATCTTTGTATCTGTAATATACTATAACAAAAATGGTGTTCATACATGGTTGGTAGGTTGTGATTACATAGTGGTAACAATGTAGTTATAAAGATAAAGCTGTCTACTTCATATGAAGTATTACAATGAATACAGCATACAGTAAATGGCTTTTCAGCAATGTCTTCAAACATGATGACACGCTATTATAGTCAGTGGATCTCCTAGCTTTGGTTCAGAAACTCTTATGGTTGAGGTGACAGTGAACTTCTGACAGGCCAAATGAGGTTGTGGTATTTTCCCCCACACACACGGTTCGGATAATAGCAAGTTGGAATCAATGAGATTAACAGGGTGGTTACAAGCAGTGAAAAATCACACGCCTCCAAAGGTACATTTGTGCCACCCTCCCCAACGTTTAAAAAACCCTCAGGCGCCGGATAAAGGAGCGTTCTCCATCAAGGCATCCCGAAAACAATAGAGCTCCCGGAGAAGACTGGAAAGAGATCATGAACACTGGGAACCTCAGCCGGAAACACGACTCGCTGAGAACAACAAGGCGTACCTCCGCGGTGCCAAGCTCTCCTCCCGGCTTATGCATCAGCGGCTCAATGCTGCTTTTGGGGGGGGAGCGGAAGCGCTGGTTCTTTGAGGAACCCGCCCGCTTGTCTCTCCCTGGTGTAGGAGTGAATTAGGGAAGCCCATTACTGGGGGCCCTGCGGATGGCAGGGTTCCCTTGCCTTCCGAAAATAGCGCCGCGCCCACCTCTTGTCTCTGGCCGCCCCGTCCTCGTCTCTCTCTCTCCCTTTCTCTCTCTTTCTCTCTCTCAAACAGGAAGATTAGACAGGAGACCTGTTCTGATCGTGACTGTACCAACCTTCACCGGTCCCAAACCACCAAGACTCTGAGTCCAGCAGAGTCCTCCCGGGTCAAACTGCCAACCTCCTCCATGCTTGACCCCGTCTGAGAGCACTGCACTGGAAATTCACCTCTGGGCCTCCTGCTGTCACCTGAAGATCCTTTGATGTTTGAGACTCAGGGCAGGTGTGTACCAGTCAGGTAACTGCTGCAGGTGACTCTTCATCGGGATTGGTCAACATTCCAGCATGTACAGTCTCTATTGAAGTTCCAAAGTACGAAATCAAAGTGAAGGAAAAAAAAAAAAAAGCTACACACAAGTATTATGTCTTTGCTGAATAGAAAATTTTTAAATAAAGCCTAACCTTAATAGATAACCATGGCAACTTCAAAGAAGCTAAGCTAAATAGCCTTCTGTTCTTTACTTCATGTTCATTTATATTATTCCCATTCACGAAGGCTACCTGACCTGAGCAGCAAAGCCCAGAACTCTGAAGTTAGGACAGAAAAATGCTACAACCTTTCCACCCTGTTTCTCACAATCAGAAACTGTAAAAGACAAAAAGCCTAAAGTATTCTGCCAAACACAACCTCAATTAGTTGATTTTCACCGTGCACAAAATTCTCCGCATACAAATCCTTGCTTGTGGTTCCAGGTTTCAAAGCTTTCGTTTAACAAGGTTTCTGCTTTATCGGTATAAAGCAGAGTGAATGAGTGGGCCTGTTTCACGTCCTCAGAGCATCATAACACCTCTGATTAGAAGCCTTCAGACTCTGAAAAGGGGTGGTGCCAGTCACCGCGGGAGACCTGTCTGATTGGCCATCTATATACAGTTAATGCAAATTAGCTGCATTTTAGTACTAGCTGATTAAGCCCCCAAGACCAACAGCTGGTGAAAATGAAACTTTTTGAATGTTCTTGTTATAGTAACCAGCAACCCTCCCATGCTAATATTACTCATGCTATGCTAATCCATAAATTGCTCATGTCAGAGTCTCCTGATATGATTCTCTCCCATGAAATCATAGACAATAATGATTAAATCTGTTAAAAAAAGTAAAAAAAAATGCAATGTTTGAAAAGTTTTCAAAAAGTTGGAGATGATCAAACTATACTAAACCCTGATATGAATGCTAAATGTAAAATGTATCTGCTGTTCCTAGAGTCCATCCACGGTCCTCCATAGCCCACTGTGAGCACCACCCAATAGGGGCGGTCCACCAAAAAAATAAACTGGCTTTGTGTCTACATTTACCCCCAAGGACAGATACGACGCTCATCAAAAACACCCTCTCCCAAACTTACCATTGAGAAGAGGCTGCTGGTCAAATGGAAATAATAACTGATACCTATGATAGTGATAATAATGAAGCATAATTGCTAGAGAAGAGCCTATGGCAGGATCTATCAGCTCTAGTCTTGAGAGCCACACAATCTGTGTGTTTTCCTTGTGTTGCCCTTGATCTACATCCCATACATGTTTAAGTTCATCTCCTCATGAATAGTCTGCTTACCTTCTGTTTGAGGAAGCACCATGGTCAAATGGTCAAAGAAGGCGAAAGGGATGTAGATCACCAAAACTGTAAAACAAAAAAAAAGAAAAAGAAAAAAAGAAAACGTATTATGATTTTACTTTGGTCCTAGATAAGGAGGTGTCTAAAGAATGTAGTCATGCCATATAATCGGTCCAGCAGCACATGAAATCCTCAGAGCAGGAAAAACACAAATTCGCAAACTTGTGTGATCCCACACCAGGACAGCTCATAGCAAGTGCCTGAAATGAACAAGAAAACAAAGCAAATATGGCCTAAAGCAAGGCCCTCTGGGAGTGTGTCAGCCCCAGCACCACACCAACAGCACATTCCCCAGGTAATCCAACCACACCGCTCCAGACCATGCAGTTCCATCACACCGACAAACCCACACCATTATTCATATGCAAATGCTATCTCACTTACAGGGCACAAAAGGAGTTACAGTAGCAAGTACAGCAACTCACTGCCAGGGCCTTTCAGAGCTCTTCCGCCCAAGCAATGTTGATTTCATGTTCTAATTACACCAACTCCCTGCATCCGGCCTCAGCCCAGACGGCAGGCCTCCATAAACTATAACAACATCCCCAGCAAACCAAAGGGTCAACTGCAAATTTTTGAATGGCTACATACATGTGCACCTAACCATGGCCAATCCAAACGGGCAATCCCCAGTGGTATGCATGCTGGCCACTGACACATCTTCGAATGAACGACCATGATAGGGTCAGGAATAGCTCGTATAATTACAGTTGGTAAGTGCTGGGGTCTGGCCCTCCAAATCTGGCTCTGTCCAGTCCTGAAGATTGAAAGCAGAGGAATGATCTGACCTGAATTGTCTTTCAGCACATCCTCAACACATCTCACTTTAGAAGCTATATATAGACCTCCACTCTCAACCAATGTATCTCTCTCAACCAACGTACTCTGTTGCACACACAGCTTTCTGTATGATAATCATCTTCATCTAGCTTGCATTGTTCTTATCATTATACACGTGTGCATAGTAATAAATTGCCACTAGTCATTAGTATTACACATTTTCATTGATGCAGCAAAGTTTTTTTTTTTCCCCAAAAGCGGTCATGCATAGCTCTGCTTTTAAACCCAAACGTTTTGCGCAGCCATGACTTTAGGCTCTAGTGTAGCTACCATTCGCGGTATCAGTGCCGTGATGTGCTTGAGTCTAATAGCTTTTGATTCTAATTCAGCTCTATTCACACAAACCCGCAGCTTTTTTCTCTTTTTCTTTTTTTTTCCAGAAGAAGCAGGCTCCACATTCTCTGCGCCTTCCACTAACCCGAGTAACTATGGTAACGGTTGGCTTGCATGGCATCGCTTCCAGTGATTTCCAGAAATATAACTGTTAGAATAACAGCAAGCAGGTAAAGACAAAAGATCCAGAACCGGCCTATTTATAGAGCCGCAGTTATATAACTTTCACGGAGGGCACTGCAGGCAGAGGCTGGGAGGCTGCTGGGAAAACGAACCGCTGCAGGCTGGGGTACTGGGGCAGGATACCGGGGGGGGGTGTGTTTCGGGGTGTCAGCGTAGGGTCGCGGGGGGAGACAGAGGGTAAGTGCCAGGCAGAGCGGGTGGGGGTTGGAGCTGAAATGTTTTTCGGCGTGGACGGGTGGACAGTCAGAACGAAGGGGTGCTCTTACGTTCATCGATACCCCGGCTCCCTCGGGACGTGTGATTCCGGTGAGGTGGACTGAGAAAAAACGTCAACGTTTTTTTTTTTAAGCTTGCTCACAGAGCTTTGAGGTAATTGGCGTTGCGGCAAAAGACAAAAGGGATGAGGTGGCGCACGGCTTTGTGGAACACAAACACTCAGCTGCCATTGGCTCCGACAGCCTCTAACCTCAGCATGACGTCATAGAGGGCCTTCGATCTCCAGTGGAGGATGAGGGCTTCAGATGCTGCTCTCTTCCTGTACAGTGCATGTACAGTTTTCACACCTGCCAACTGCCTCACAGCCTGCCTGGCTGCTGACAGCTTTCCCTTTGACTCATGACAGCATTGGAAAAAGACACTGGATTCACACAAGGAAAGACCCGATTCAGTTACTGCATCACATTACTGTCATTTAGCAGATGCTCTTATCCACAGCAACTTATGCAGGTTACAGTTTTACATGTTACCCATTCATACAGCTGGATATTTACCAACGGTAATTATTTGAGTTAGGTATGTTGCCCAAGGGTACGATGAAAGTACCCCAGCGGAGAATTGAACCGAAAACCTTTTGGTTACGAGCCACTACAGCAGACTGTCACCACACCAGACACCAGGCTGAGTGTGAGAAGAGTATCCAAAACCATAATAAATAACCATTAGTACATTATTACTGATGCAGTTCCTAATGCAGTATTATAAGCCCAATAATACTTTCTCACCTCACTGGCTCTTAAGTACATTTCCCTTTATGAGTTTCTGTTTCCTTTTAATATTATTACTTCTCATGTGAAAACAAAACTAGACTAAAACTAAGCTTTTATTGCTACTAACACTGTGTACTACCCTAAGGTTTACACTTTCAGGTGCAGCTCATAATGGTGGTCAGAAGGAATTACTCACCTTATTGAAATTCCATACCTACACCTTTCGACCTGCCTGCCTGACTGTAAAATTGATTCGAAGCTTTTCCTGAGGTTAGAGTAGGAGGCACAGGACAACGACACTACACAACTTCTTACTTTTCCTTCAGTGTGAAGGTCTGAGGAGGAGGGAATTATGGGTATGAGTTGGCCATCACAGTGACATAACGTCAATGGCGCTGGGAACAGCTGGGACAAGACTGCAACCAAGAGAACCAGGGCACATGTGGTGAGCAGTATGCCACAGCGGTAAGGAGCAGGACTCACACGGAAAGGCTGCTGGCTCCATCCCCTGTTGGGGCGCTGCTGTTGTACCCTTGGGCAGAGCCCTTAACCTACAACCGCCTCAGTAAATACGCAGCTGTATAAATGGACAAAAGTATAACCTGCATCTATGCAAGTCACTCTGCATAAGAGCGTCTGCTAAATGACAATAACGTAATGTCAGCCCTGAAGACCTGCTGGGAGCTCTGGACTGCTCTGAGTAGAGTGCTCTAGACAGCGGCGTGGCGTTGTCATAAGGAGGAGGACTCGTAACCAACCGAAGGTTGCAGGTTCGCTTTCTTGCTAGTGCATTGCTGTTGTCGCCTTGGGCAATGTACTAAACCCACAATTTCCTCAGTAAATATCCAGCTCTATAAATGGATAAAATTGCAATTGTAATTAATTTACATTGCTAAATAATGGTAGTGTTGCATGGCATGCGATACTGCAGGACTGGCTTCAGAACTGCATCAGCATGCCAGAATGCTATGAAGTTATAGTTAAGCTAGAGTAAGACCCACAAACTGTTAAATCAATGATCTGCTATATGAACAGCAGAGGTGCGGGTCAGTTCCATTCCAGCTCATCCATCGAAATTCCGGAACTTTCCCGAACTGACTGAACTGAAACGGACTTGACCACAGCTCTGATGAGCAGCTTCACACACAGGCGGTGTAATTCAGCTTTCCACGATGAAGCCATTACATTTCGGATGTCTTTCATTACCTTCGACCGCTGGTATATGTAGGATTCACTCATCCATCTTCAGTGACATTACCTTTGACACGCAGCACAGCACAGCACGGAACAGCACAGCACAGCACGGAACAGCACAGCACAGCACAGCACAGCACAGCACGGAACAGCACGGAACAGCACAGCACAGCACAGCACAGCACGGAACAGCACAGCACAGCACAGCACAGCACGGAACAGCACAGCACAGCACGGAACAGCACAGCACAGCACAGCACAGCACTGAACAGCACAGCACAGCACAGCACGGAACAGCACAGCACAGCACAGCACAGCACAGCACGGAACAGCACAGCACAGCACAGCACAGCACGGAACAGCACAGCACAGCACAGCACAGCACAGCACAGCACAGCACAGCACAGCACGGAACAGCACAGCACAGCACAGCACAGCACGGAACAGCACGGAACAGCACAGCACAGCACAGCACGGTACAGCACAGCACAGCACAGCCCAGCACAAAGGAAGTAGGGCACGGCACAAACTGTGGACCGAACTCTGGATCTGGGATCATCCACAGTGTAGAGATGCCCGTGAAGTTTGACAGCACACTGGGCTGTGGGAGGAAACTGGCTTAAACCCACACAGAGAGGAGGGGAACATGTACACCCCAAGCACGGAGACAGGGTTGAACAGCAAAGGCATCGCTTATGAGGCGATAGCACTATTGCCGTGCCATCTGATTTCCAAAGCTTTTTTAAAGACTTTCACTGCCTGAATGAGAACACTGATTTTTTTAAGCTACCCCATGACTCTGGAAAACTGCCTGAATGAGAGACTCACTCACACTCGCTTCACTGCGACCCTTGACCCGAATATGCAGGGCGCTAGCTGGTACACCTTTCTCATGTCTTGAAGGAGAAGGATGGCTTAACCCCCCAGTGCTATTTTCCAGTAGATTTCTTACCTTGGGACATCATGGAGCCACAACAACCTTGTGGAGGCTGACAGGTGTCTGCCTTTAATCAGCTTATTCGTGAATTTGATCACTGATTTATACCCAAAGATAAAAGCATTAGCATAACCGGACAATACACTCTTGTGCTGCAAAAGATCTCCACTTAAATCGTCATCATTATTAAAATAATTATTTAAATGTGTGAGGAATTACTGACATTTTATTGAAAATACGATGATTACAGTTAATCATATCAATGTACCTTTGCTTAATTTCACACAAAAAAAAACAAGAACATGAAAAATCTGGCTTTATCCTGAGACATTACTGATCTCACTCACATGTTACAATGGGAACGGCATGAGATTTCCTGTTTCCTGTTCCATTACTCCAAAGTCTCATTATTTCTTCAAGAATAATGAAGAACAGGAAGGACGCTTTAACTTTGCCTTTTAGCCTTTCTGCGAAATGCACAGAAATGAGCATGTGACCCCCCCCCTCGGTCTTCAGAGGGCAGATACCGGCTCGGTTCCGTGATTCACACATAGCCTACATTTCTGACTAGAAGACACACACACACACACACACACACACACACACCACAGACCTTTTCATCAGTGCGCAAATGGATGGATCCTGACTCATCTGTTTATGCGCTGGCTGTTAGTTCTAATGCCGTTCAGCCATTAGGACCCTTTTTTTTCTCTCTCCCCGCAGATACAGGGGTCTTTAGGAGCGGATGGATTGCACGGCGAGTGCTTTAGTCACAAAGATCAGCTGCGCTCTTCAATAGGAGTGAGCTCATCCCTGACAGAATGCCGGCTGAAGGGGGTACAGATTGCGGTGTGTTGGTGTTGGAGGGGGGGGGGGGGGGGGGATCGGTGTGAATTACACATTCATCAGATCTCACACCGCACATTACTGAATCCCATGGTGGCTCGTCTCATGAAAAAAAGAAAGAGAAAAAAACTCAGTGAAAGGGTCGATCGGCGTACCCATTACCCACGCCGACCCCGAGGCTCTGTTCTTATCTCTTCCGCTGTCCCACCACCGCCGTTAATGAGACCGGATGATGTCACCGCACTTAATGATGCGCCTCTGGGCCGGACCAATCACGACGCTCGGCTCGGCAGCAGGGACGATTCGGCAGATTGCGGTAAAGCACTCTCGGGGCTGCTGGAGTTCAGGTGGGTTCCTGCTGGAAGCTGCTCAGAGCGCTGACACAGAGGCAGAGGGCAGCTGGAGAACGAGGCCCAAACGTTAGCAGTAACCTCAGTGTCGCCCTCAGACGCAGCCCTGTTCCGCAAGACGGAGCTGGAATACTGAGGTAACGGCTAACACGGTGACATCGTTTTGGGATGATGTGGAGCTCTTGTGAGGGGACTATCTATGTGAAATAAAACAGGAATTCCTCAGCTGCTGGGACTACTTTGCTGGCCCTCGCGCCCTCTAGTGGTAAAACAACACCGTTGTCCTTCATTGCTGAGGGAGCCACTCTCTGATTCTCTGATTGAGTGAGTGGCTGAGTGGGTGAGAAAGTGAGTAAGATGAAGAGTGAGGGAGTGAGTAAGATGAAGAGTGAGGGAGTGAGTGAGTGAGTGAGTGGGTTGGTGAGTGAGTGGGAACGTGAATGAGTGAATTAATGACTGAGAGAGTGAGTGAGTGAGAGAGGTGAAGTGAGGGAGTGAAAGGTAAATTTCAGGTGATGGATGTCCTTGTGGGTCACCTGTAACCTGCTGAAGTTTGATGCTCTGATTTAAGACAGCCAAAGATTCTTTCCCTGAACACAGATATACATACCCACGCACAGACACATATAGTACATTGCTGTATGCCAAAACATAATTCTGTCCGCTATATTCGACAGGCAACAAAAATAAACCGTAGACATGGTTCAGTTTTTTCCCAAAGTGGTACCGCAGTGAATCTGTGGAGCTCAGCACAATTCGGAACATGACATGGGACTTCTGTGTCTCCTTTCTGACAGCCATATGCCTAAATAATGCACTCGATGGACACTGTTAAACTTATAGCGTTATGTGCTGGTGATCATTATATTGCAACTACTGCAAAGCTATACATATTTGAAATATCAAAGCATCATTTGCATTAAAGCAAGTATTGTGAAAATACTCAAAAGCATTACACTGGATAAATATCTCAGTCTCCACTTATATCACTTTAAATCAACAGTTTACAGTATTGTGTTAATTTCCAAATAATGAAATTAATCTGAAAATTGTCTGGTTTCCATTTTTAAGAATAATAAAATGGGGCTTCTTGCACATGAATATGCATACAGATCTGGACTGGGATCGTTTCAGTCTGGGGTTGGAATAATTTGCTGCAACTTCCTTCAATCCAAATTTCCTCCAATCTGTTGGAGTAGAAAGTGGATTATGTAATATGGAATGTGGAATATTCAGACCGGAATGTGGAGCATCCGCTGAAGACGGGCAACCACGCGCCTTCCGTAGAGGAAACACTGCCGATGATAACAGCGCACGATGATGCTCGCGTCATTTACGACAGCTGAAGTGGCGCGCGGATTGTGAACCGCCATTGTCCTCGCCAGGGGCTGTGACGTCAGCTCGGCGGCTCGTTCCGGAGGGTTCCGTCACCGCGGAAGGCCAAGGCCTTCACTGCCGTGACATCCAGCATCCCATTCACAAAGAGACATCAAGGACCTGAAGCTTCACGCCAGCAGGCCTGCGCTTTATACATGCTTACTGCTCCATTACTCTGGGTTGTATATTTTAAAAATTAAATTGCCAAATTATGCTTTTTAATCCAGACATCATCCTTTGCTTCCAGCTCCACCAGGAAATTTAGTGAGCGTATTCTTGTGTATGGCATTTTTCCAACTGCCAGCCAGGAAGAAAACCTAAAGATGTAAATTCACCTTAAACGGTACAGAGAACTGGGACTCAATGGGTGACATGCAATGGTTCCAGTGGATGCAAGTGCCACTCAGGTAAGACGAGGCTTGAATAACCACAGCACATAGTAATGCGGATTTCACTGCGACCGCAGCCTTGCTTCTTGAGACTGTGCCTATTTTTAGCCCTCTAACCTGAGCGTGCGAAGGTTTGAACAAGACATGTTTTCAAACAGGACACTTGAAGAGAGAAGAAAAAAAAAAAAAAACAGGGCATTGTTCTGGGAGGCATGGAAACCGCGAGCGAACGTCAGCGCTGAAACGCCGCCTTCCGCATGCACGCGGGCCTCAAAGGCGCTGACGACGTGCGGCAGACCGCCGGCACCGCTACGCCGCACACCGCCACGCGTCCGATCCAGTGACGGAGTCTCGCGGCGTCTCGCCATGGTAACGAGGCCCGGCAGAAACAATGGCCGATGGCAGACCGACGCCAGACGGCGTCCTTCGTTTGCGCAGGGCGCCAAAGCCTCCCCACCGGGACGAGCGCGCGGAGCGGCTCACAGCTCGCACCTCTGATTCAGCTCTCGCCGACTCCCCCAATTCTCCCCGCCGACACGGGCCTTGGCGCGAAGCCTGGCCCTCACAAACGACACTACGCCACTTTCACCCGCTCGCTCAGAAGAAGCCATTACTCGAGAAGACGCAATGACCACGCTTGTACATCACAGCCGTGACCCGGTTAAAAGCAGTAGATTCACTCCAGAATTAACAAGATGAACTTCCTTGCTTGCTGAGGGCTTCAAACGCAGATACTCTATTATGACCAGATATTCCACTCCTGCTTCCTTTCCCTTCCCTTCTCCAGCTAGGAGGTTTCTGGGTCGGTAACAGAAGGTTCCGGTTCTGTCGGCACTCCCAGCGCTCAGAGAACTGCTTACAAAATTGCATACAGACTGATAACGGCACTTTGGATTTAATTGTGGCTGTTCCTGTAAGCCAGCCCAAACGCCAGAGAAACACTTACCCATATGGCCTTCACCAGTGTTCACAACACAAAGCTGAAGAGATTCTTTTTCTTTTTTTTTTTTAAAAAAAACATCTTTAGAAGACTGTTAGGAATGCCATACGCTCTGTTTTTAGCAGGGCTCTGTGGAACTAATGTCTTTTTCCTGCTTCAGTGAGCTGGAGGTGGGAAGAGAGCTGAGGATTCTCATGAACAGCGGGCCGGAACAACATCGAAACCAAACACTGGGAAAACGGAGCGTGCTTTATACTGTTACAGTACTATTCTCTCTCCCAAACATCCCTGATGTCCTCAGCTCACTCCTAAACCTGTCATTTGTGCACGTATGGTGCATGAAACCATTTATCAAATAATAAACAACGAAGCTAGTTAAATTATTTGACCGTCATTTTCTTACTGAAGACACTCACAACCACCAGAGTATGCTCATCAGTGCCGCTGCAAATACCATTCACTGCATGAAAAAAACGGTCCGCCTCAATAATTAAACATAATAATTTAAAAGGGCTGTTATAATTACGACACCATGAGACCTTTAGACGTCACTACGACACCCATGTAATCTTTGCAGTACAGTCATGGAAAGAGAGAATGAAGGTACTTAATGCAAGGAATCCTTTTTGCCAAAGTTATTTTTGTCTGGAAGGTTTTACATGTACAGCAATCTATGATAATTTCGGCCAGAGGTCAAGGCTTCAGTGCCACTCACAGAGATTCTAGACCAATTAACGCAAAGCCCACCTAATCCGCCATCCCAAAAGCATTCACACAAAGAGCAGGGGGTCAAGAGTGCTTTAATTCACTGCAGCGAGAAAACGCAGCACAGACGTGATTCAGAGACCCGAGGGTCTCCCAGCGCCTGGCTTTCAGAGCAGGTACACCGAGAAAACACCCCTTTCCCCCCTGTGGAGACGGGTCATTAAAAACGTTTCTGTATAAAACAAGCCAGGGATTGGTCAGGGAGAAAACGGAGATCATTGACAGCGATTTTTTTTTTTTTGACTTAACGACTGATGGTAACGATTTCGCCGGGGATGACTGCAGGGGTTGAGGCGGAAGAGGACGGCATGTTTCACAGACTGAACGCCAGAGAAACCAAGCGTGGGGCTGGGGGGTGGGGGGGAATGATGCGGGGTGGGGGGCGGGGAAGGGGGGTCAGTACTGCTCGGCCATCATGAGTATAGTCAGCGCAGACCAGCCCGTGAAGGGGTGACTGCCCTGTCCCCTGCCAGTGCTGTCATTGTACTGCTCCCAGATGTAGCCCGTCTCCAGGTACTGTCTGTAAACATTGCCGACCACGTTAGTCCTGAGCTCCTGGTACAGCGCGGCCGCCGCCTCCCGGTACGGCCCCTCTGCGTTCCCGTAGTGATGTAGTGCCCGCACGGCCAGGTAGTTGATGTTGATCCAGATGGGGCCCCGCCAGTAGGGGGCGTCGTGCTCCGTGTTGCGCTTCATGTAGAGCGGGTCGGATTTGGACAGCGAGCGCAGGCCGAAGGGGGTCCACAGCTTTTCGGGGTCCCTCATGTCCCGCAGGATGTGCTGCAGACGGGGCGAGTCGGGGGAAAGCACCTGGAGGAGGAAAGGGAAGAGGCTGACGTAGCCCAGGGCGTTGACGTACTGCATCTTCGGGGGCCGGCGGACAGCGCGGACGAGCCGCGCGGCGGGGAACTGGTGGCGGGGCGTCCCGGGCGGTACGTGCACCCTCTCCGGCTGCAGTGACACGTTCGCCGTGTGGTTGCCGAAGTCGGCGAAGGCGCGCAGCTGCTCGGACCAGTGCAGCTCGTCCAGCCGGGTGCCGTTGGCCAGGGCGAGGCGGGTCAGCTCGTACGTGGCGTGCGGCTCGCCCAGGAGCCGGGCCGCCCGCGCCATCACGCCCGCCGCCAGCGCCAGCCAGCAGCGCAGGTCCACGTGCCGCTCCTCCGGCGACGGGTGCGAGGCGCGGGGGTAGTCGTCCAGCCCGGACGTCAGCGTCTTGGGGTTGAGGAAGAGCTCAGTGTCCCTGTCGCGCCCGCGCCAGCGGTACGAGCCGGGCAGCGGCCCCGCCTGCGTGGTGTTGTACCACTCGAACCACGTCTGCAGCCGCGGGAAGATGCGCCGGAGGAAGCGCACGGTGGGGTGGGCGGGGTCACCACCGTTGTCAGGCAGCTGCTCCAGCAGCTCCTGCAGCGCCAGGAAGAGAGTGGGCGGGTTGGCGTTCTCATTGCGCTGCACCACGAACTCGGCGGGGACCTTGCTGCGCGCCTCGTCCCCCAGGATCTGCTCCCGCGGGATCCAGCCCTCGGCGTTCATCAGGTCCAGCCAGTGCGCCGTGGCCTCCTGCGTCACCTGCGGGTCCCAGCGGGCCAGCAGCAGCTGGTGGAAGCCCTCGTCCCACAGGAAGCCGCGCGGGAAGAAGGAGCGGGAGGGCACGGCGGTGTACAGCGCCCCCTCCGGGTACAGCAAGGGGTACTCGTTGTAGGCCGACTGCACCACCGACTGGCCGTAGAAGTAGCCCATCCCTCCCAGCATGTTGCTGAGCGCCCCCTTGCCGAACTTGACCTGGGACGGGGTGTAGCCCTTCCTCTGCAGAGCGAAGGTCCTCTCGAACTTTAGGTCGAAGGCGGCCTTCCTCCTCTCCAGCTCCTCGGTCATCACCGCACCCACCAGCTGGTCGGGCCGGTCCCGGAAGCTCCCGGACTCGAAGAGCACCTCCACCTGGAAGGGGGTCTGCACCGTCACCTGGTGCACCACAAAGTCGCTCTCCTTCCTGGGGTCCTGTTGCTGCTGCTGGTGGTGCTGATGCTGAGGGGGCTTGTGCGTATCCACGGCGATGTAGGGCCTCTTCTCCCCGGACGGAGGGCTAAAGAGGAACCGGCGGCTCAGGCTGTTCCGCACAATGTCTGTCAGCTTCTCCAGCCCCTGACTCCCTGCCTTCAAGTAATTATAGCTGCAAATCAGAGACATGGAGGTAAAACGTGATGGACACGGACCGTGCGCTCCAAACGCCTCCCTGTGATTTTCTTAATTATCATAGCATAACTTCAAGATTATGATATCTGTTGCAATAGATTATACTAATATATTAAAATAAGAATGATAGGATTAATTTTCTTAGGCACTTTTTTACTGTAGAAACCTTCCTCTTATGAGAAAAAGTTGCTTACATAGCTATCTATTCTGTGATATTTTCCTTATAATGAAAAATAATTCATTATAAAAAAAAAAAAAAACATATGAACATAATCTAGAAACATCTGTATCAGGAAAAACATTTTCCCATAGTAAAATTATCTTAATAGAAACTAGAATTAAAAGTAAATTTAGAGCCACTGTCTCACATCTGTATGTATGGGTACGTGTGTGTTTGTGTGTGTATGCGCATGTGTGAGTGAGGCTGTGCGCATGTGAGTGTGTACGTGTGAGTGCGATTGTGCTGGTGTGAATACGTACGTGGCATACTTGTCACCAGCTGCCTCTCCGGCAGAGGGCTTTCGGAAGGTAATCTTGAAGTTCCCGAGCTCCTCGGAGGAACCCGTGATGGAACCCAGCCGGTTCCTCTCCTCCACATGAGGCTGCAGAGAACCCTGCGTATCCGTGGCAACATAGAACATCAGCGAGATGACAGGGGCCTGCGCAGCCGAGCTCTGTGCGGGGACAACCGACAGAAAGCCATGAGTGCTCTGTACAACCCTGCAAGGAGTGAGCAGCCAGTCAAGTCCAGCACACGTAACAGTGGGAGAGAGCAGCCCAACTCACACACTTTCAAGTAAAGGTTAGTCAATGAGCTGCATTAAACTGTGTCAAAATGTCCCTGTTCCTGGAAACAGGACACCATCGGTAATATTTTACAGAGAGAACTTTTAGTAGTACTGTGTGTATTAACTCCATCTGGGCAGGGGGGCTGGGTGGGGGGGTGTTGTCCTGGTTACCGATACAAAGCTCAGGAGTTTCTGTTTTTACACTGCTGGGGCAAGGGGTGAGAGGTGGGGGTTGGGAGTTAGGGTTCAGAGGTCAAGGTTGAGGACTGGGGATTGTGGGGGTGAGAGGTCAGGGGTCAGGGTGAGGACTGGGCGGTGTGGAGTGAGGGGTCAGAGTGAGAGGTGAAAGGTGCAGGGGTGAGGGGTGAGAGTCTGGGGGTACAGGGTGAGGGGTTAGAGGTCAGAGGTCAGGGGTGAGGACTGGGGGGTGTGGGGGTGAGGGGTGAGGGGTCAGAGGTCAAAGCACAGAGGTGAGGGGTGAGAAGTGGGGGGGTACAGGGTGAGGGGTCAGAGGTCAGAGCACAGGGGTGGGGGGTGCCGCCTCTCGCTCACGTGCTGTTTGGCGGTGATCCTCCAGGTCCAGTCGCCCCCGTGCTCGCCGCCCATCCTCTTGACGAACTCGGTGGTGAGGGTGAAGTCGCTGTCGCGGATCTCCTGCACCCCGAAGCTGAGCCCGTCGTGCAGCAGCCAGCCGTAGCTCTGCAGCCGGTCGCCCTGCTCGCAGGTGTGCCGGAGGCTGACGTCCATCTCCGAGAACTGCCGCATCCACATGAGGCCTGCGACACAGCAGTGTGAGAGCGGGACGGCTTCCACAGCACCACCAGGCCAGCTCACAGAGCTTCTACAGTACCAGCACAGACACGCACCACCAGGCCAGCTCACACAGCTTCTACAGTACCAGCACAGACACGCACCACCAGGCCAGCTCACAGAGCCTCTACAACACCAGCACAGACACGCACCTCCAGGCCAGCTCACAGAGCCTCTACAGCACCAGCACAGACACGCATCACCAGGCCAGCTCACAGAGCCTCTACAGCACCAGCACAGACACACACCTCCAGGCCAGCTCACACAGCTTCCACAGTACAAACACCGAGGTACACCTCCACAGTGCTGATAGAAAAGGCATGACATGTGCTTGGATCTCGCAGTGGAGCAGGGAGAAAGACAATGTGCAGTATGATCTTTCAAACTGGAAATCACAATGGATCCTACAGAGTGATCCCACAGACAAACTGGGAGGGAGACACAGTATGTGACCTTACAGTCAAACTGCCACAAACCAGCACACACTCAGACTTTACTTGTGATGTTTAAAGAGAACCCTGGGTGAATCACTGAGGGGACTGAACCAAGGCATCATCAACCAGCACGGCAAGGTCTACGGACTTGGTGGGTACATATTTAGCCTCTAAAATTAACCAGTGGCTGTCCTTGTGCATTTATGTCTGTCTCCTCATATCACGCACTGAACGTGTTAAGCATTACGAAGCTCTGAGATGTACACATATTATTACATAGATAGATAGATAACAGATTGATAGATAGATAAACAGTGTTTATATAACACCTTTTATGTAAGGAGTTCAAATTGTGTTACAAAGGAAAACCTGTATAAATGTCCTCTATAACGTCTACTACAAGTCAGGGCAGACAGTACCTGTCACGACAGATCGGGGGCTCCTGGTCTTCATTCCGAAATACACCTGGGGTCTGTAGGAGCCCCAGAACCTTTCCGGGGACACGGCAGGACTGGTACTGTTGTCGTCCAGAACCCGCGGGGAGGGGTGCAGGGTGATCACCCTCTTGGCCAGGGAGGAGCGCATGTAGAGGGCGTAGAAGAACCAGACGAGGCTGAAGATGCAGAGTCCGATGGAGATGTTGATGAAGAGCTTCCCGATGTCCGGCTTCTTCTTCTTGTCCTTGCGGTGCGGCGCGGCGCTCTTCTCCTCCTTCCGGTGCGGGCCGGGATCGCTCTGCAGCACCCTCTTCCCGTGCCTCTGCCTTCCCATCCTTCCTGAAACAGCCTGAAAGCGGAGGAGCGGCCAGCAGTTTACGCGGAGTTCCGGACCCAGAGCATCATCCTCTATCACAGCGTGACCAAACCACAGAGCCCTTTCAAACGCCGTTTTACCGGGCCGCTAAGCGAAACAAGTTTTAGTCACTCCACAAAAACTGGACGCTGTTCTTCACCTGTCATCGTAGCCATCTACACAGATTGCTTTATGTGGACAGAAATACACTTTAAATATTTCCTTTCCGGGATTTATCTACGACTTCCTATACATGACTCCTCAAACATAAACTAGCCAGCTAGTAAAGTTAAGCCGTTTTGCAAATTCCTATGACAAAATATTACCGCTAGCTATGTGAGGTAGGTAACAACTCAGAGCTGACTAGCTAGCAGGCTTGCAAGCTAGCAGGAAAGCTCAAGTTGCTTGACTATAATGGAGCTAGCTGTAGCTAGCTGCCTAACTAACTGCCAAAATGAAAAGACTACGCTGGGCAAACTTTAAGGTGCCCGAAAGACCATCACAACAGCTGGCTTGCAAATGACTTACTATCAGCTAATCAATATGAGCAGATACGGTCAATCTCTGCAGTTTTCAACATTAATGTTATGAAGGTTTTCCGAAACAGCATTCGGAAGCAGGTGAATGAACAGCCACCTGCTGTAGAGCCAGTTAGCCAGCAGGCTAGACAGCTATGTGAACATATCCCAGGTGAGAAGCAATCTTGCCTGCAATTTTTGATGTCAAATAACAAACATTCGACTCAAATGGCATGGATCAATGTTGCGATTGCAAGCGAGTCTGACGGTAAATGTACCTTACGAGTGTGTCAACCTCCAGGTGTACATTATCAGCCGCGCTACTTCCTGCTCGCCTCGCTTCCATCTGGTTAAAAGACGTGTACCAACTACACGCGGCGCAAGAATATTGCGTCAACTACACAACATTATCATTTAATTTTTATAGACACATTTACGACGATATAGCTCCTTCTGATCCAATTAATGATCTTTATGTGTTATGGCAAGGGGGCATATTTTAAATCGTTCCCTGAACACAAATGATACGATTTAAAAACAAGTAAGTCAGCCACATGCGGCGCTTAGTAGTGACGTCATTTTCTTGCCACGTGACCTGCAGCTACCGTGTTCGCCGCTCGAACGGGTCCCCTCGCGTCTCGCTGATCTCTGATCAGCGCTCAGCGTGCTCTTCACCCCGTCACACTTAATGCTCACTTGGAGACAGCTGACCCAGCATCACCATGAAGTTAATTTGAGGAATCGAGCGCAATTTAACCAGAGCAAGAGGAAGTCTAATTTCATGCAATGGCAAATTCCGGTGCAACACAAAGGCCCATGAAAATGTATGACTGATATGTCCTGGGTTTAAGGTTTCATATCAGGTTAGTTAGGGTTATATCTACCTCCTGATTCCCTTGTCTTCTTCAGAACTTGCTAGCGTGCTTCTGGTGAATTTAAGTCACACAATACATGGATTTTACAACTACAGCAGGTTTATAATATTTTAAGCAAGATGTTCTCTGAGTGGTTATCCCTGATAGGGATTCCACCTTAAATTGCACTTTTATGAAGACACTTTTTCACTGAACAGGGACACAGGAACCCTGTAATTAGCTAATATCTGGATGTGAGTTTCAAGTTTCTAAATGTGTGATAAAATTACACCATAAAGGAGGTTCTGATGTTTCATTATGATACGTTATGAGCAATCTCTCTTGAAAGACATCAGATGAGGAAACTACATCATTACACTTGGTCTAATATTCTCCAGTAATTATACCTTGCATACTGTAATTTTGCAGTAATTACACAAAGTGTACAATTGCAGAGAAAGAACAAGGATAAGCAAGATGATTTTTCTTTCTTTTCCCCCCCACTCCTGCCATATTAATGAACTGCGGCATTTATAACACTAAAAAAGAACACAGCACAAGTGCAAAAGGAACTTTTATTGAGATAATTACAATGTCCAAATGTACTGGTATCCGCAACGCTGGAAGTTTGTAACAGTCAATGAAAAAAAAAAACCAATAACAAAATAAAATAAAGCTATTTTGCCATCAAAAAGTGACTACAGAGAAACACAAGGATGGCTTTCAGGTGTGTAAGAGATTTTTTTTTTGGTTGCCAACTGAGTCACAATCATGTACATAGCAGAACGTAAAATCCTGATTGCAAAACAGAGAAACCCGAAAAAGTGCCAAATCTGCAACAAAATGGAACAAACCCGCCATGACGTCCTAGCAAGGTCATTCAGGTATCTACCCTGAACACTGATTGCTTTGTTTTAAACCCATCACCATCGAATTATCCAGATAATGCCAAGAGTGTTGAACACCAACACATTAATGCTTTGTGAAAGGGTTTGGTTTCGGCCTGGTCCAGTTTTGCGGTGCATGGATCCTTCAGCCCGGCGGACCTTTAGTCAGACGCGAGCCTGAGTACGTGGTTATGGCCGTGTGCCGGCACAGAGGAAGACAACACGCCCACCCACACTCTCTGACACCTCAGAGGCCAGCACAGAACACAGAGCAGGAACGTGAGGGGGCAAAAAACACACACACACACAGACACACACACACACACACACACACACAACAGGAAGAAGAATGTCAGCTCCACAGAGAAAAGGATGCTAGCCGTGCCGGGTGACTACCCTGCGAAAGTGACGTCACTCCTCTGGCACCTGTGGGATATGACCAATCAGAGCGCGCGCTCGCCTCACTGCCCTCTGTAGCTGGGGAAATCCATTAACACACAAAAGACTGTAAAAAACGTTCACCCCAGACGCGTCACATCAATTTCAGGCCCTCGTCTGCTGACTAGTCATTTGTCCACCGCTGCGATACGCTGGTTATTAACCAGGAGAGCTGTGCTCATGTAATGGCATACTAACTGTAATGGTTCCCCAGGGAGAAGACTGAATCAGCAAATATATTCCTCCCAAAGAACTCAGACATGATGGAAGTCCAAGAGCCAACCTGAGCCTAAGCATCAAATGTAAAGACAACACCCCCTGTCAATATATCTGTATACAAGAACAGCGTTAATGTTTTATTACTCGAGAGCTATCTGATTTTTAATGGACGCACATTTATTGAGCTTTCTCTCTGGAAAAATGGCGCTCAACGCTGCTAAACAAAACCTGAAAGTACCAGACAGGCATTCAGACGTGAACGTCTGAATGCCCGAGCTCCAGAAGAGCTGCTCTCTTTTTCCCCTGATCTTTGCCTTATCTCTGAGCGAGAGGAATCAAATGAGCAGTCCTTACAGACGGGAAAATCATCTGTCATAACGAGTGCCGCATCAAATGTCCTCATCGCCTTTTTATTCTCTATATTACTTCTCAGGGACTACACAACATTGTGCTCGTAACAAAAAAAAATCACTTCCTTCCACAATGAAAAATGAAGGAAAACGACATTTGCGGTTGGACTGAATCTGAGCCCGGTTTTATCTGCTTGTGGGTAACGGATTTGGCCAATCAGGTAGCTGGTCATCAGTCTTATGCTCTAACTCTCTCCTCCTTGTCATTTTCAGACCGCCGACAGCATTAGTGGATTCAGAAGTGAAACACAGAACCTGTGCTGAATCCTGCCTCCTAGAGGCAGCCTGGAAGCACTGCGGCTGTGTAAGCGGAGAGGCCACACAGAGCTTGGGCCTTGTGACAGTGTGAGATTAGCAGACAGGGATTGGCCATGAACCACAGAAACAGCAGGGGAGACACAGAGGTCTGAGAGGGAATGAGACTCACCGCTGTGCAGGGGGGAAATGGAAACAAAGGCCACTGGACCAGAAACACCGCTACAACCAACCGATTCGGCTCAAACTGACCAATCAACCGAGTGATTTACAAAAGGGTTTGGTGTTGGCGGGATTTTGAGTTTTTTACGTAAGAGCTTCATAACCTTTAACACATGCAGCGCAGAAGACAAAGACGAGAACGCTCAAGGTGCAGGAAAGCAGCATCACCGAGCCCTCGGACCCTGTCCCCCCCATCCCCCCCTCCCCCATCCCTCAACTCCAACCCCCCATGCTCTCTGTACAAGTGCTCTCTGGATGGGACTCAAAAAAAAAAAAATTCAGGTGACAGCCAAGAGAACTCCAACTCAAAACCCCTCTGGAACATAAAACCCTGAAGTGTTCACCCCCCCCCCCCCAATCCAGTGCCCTTCGATGAGCCTGATGACCTGAGGTGACGCTGTGAGTCGGGGGAAGGGGGGGGGGGGCTGATGGAAGGCCAGGGTGGGGGGAGGGGGCTAGGGACACCTAGGAGAAGAGGAAGAGGGGGGGGACACCAGTGTGCCGCTGTTCTTCTCTAGTTCTTAATCAGGCCTCCATCGCCCTCGCTCACAAAGCGTTTGCGCCCCCTGGTGGAAAAAAAAAACACGGTAAATGCAGAGTTAATATTCATGGATGCGTTATAAGGACAGTGAAGAAAAATATCTAAGAAGGGTTCATGACCATGAGTGTGAACTTATTTATGGAAAAAAACTAACAAGCACATTGTGTGAAAAAAATATTTATAGGCAGTACTCATTACTATACAATAAATACAGACATGAATGAAATGATATCACCACCATCATTTATATTACATTGATGACAGTGTATTTATGGAACTGGACTGGCCACCAGAATGTTGCCTTCTCAAATCCCAGGCCCAGAACTTGCGTTGCAGATGCCCTTATGCATAGTGTCTCATATTTCACAGCTGAGTATTTATTGTGGCAGCTTAGGTTAGGCTCCTTACTCCTGAGTACCCCACATGGGAATCATACCTGCAACCTTTGCGCCAAGAGGACACTTAGATTTACACTTACCAACACTCTTTTTCTGAGTGACTAACACAGGTTACAATTCTTATGTTATCTGCTTATACTGCTGGATATTTCTGGCAATTAGAGGTTCAGTACCAGCAATGCCCCAACAGGGAATTGAACTGGCAACCTCTGGGTTACAAACCCTGCTCCTAACCACTACTGTATGTTGCTACCCAGCTCCCGATGGTTTTTACCCATCAAGACGGGTTTGTGTAGTAAGCCTCAGAGAGGGCGTCGCCCCCTACTGACCTGGAGGGGCAGGCGTCTCGCAGCTGTTTGGTGATGACAGACTCTTGGTAGCACAGGTCCACGAAGCTCTCTAGGATGGTGTGGGCGTGGGGGACATCCAAGTTTATCTCGGGCAGCTCCTCGTAAACACGCTGGAAACCCTGGAACATCCAGGCAACACAAATCAACCTCACAAACAAACACTCCAAAGTACGTTCTACTCCCCTTTCCCCAACTCCCTGCTAAACACTTCACTGTTTCCCCCTGGCCACCTGAGCCCTTGGTCGAGTGAGCTTGTCCAGACTGAGATTTCCAGGGAGGGTCTGACTCCAGTTTTAAGCACAGAATCTGCGTCCCTTTCAGAGGCCCTAGCAGGGATGATAAGCTAACATGCTAACTGCTGTACTTACCCTGTTCATCTGGTCCAGGGTGATGAGGCCTGTCTTCCAGAAGGCCTGCAGGAGCTTCACCATCATTTTGACTGCCGTCTCCCCTTTGGACTCCAGAACCATGACAACAGCCTGTGGGACCAAGACACACAGGAGAGCTCAGTCCGAGAGGTTCCACACAGAGCCAAAGAGCAAAACCTTTCAGTGAGTGGCCCATTTATGCCAGTGACAGGGAAAAGCAGAGCTTCAAACAGGCTGTTCCACCCTCAGTCACTGCCTGTGAGTGGCTCCCACAGTAACCCGCAGTAGGGTTCACCTCTAGGGGCATCAAGAGGATGCAAAGACAAGTACAGGTGGTGTAATCAACAAAAACTGCCTGCTAAGGTCTTGTTCCATCTACGTTTTTTTTTAACAGTATAATTCTCAAAATCCCCCTTCACATTTAGATTTAATGAGGGCTTGTCTGGGGTGTTAGGCGCACTCCCCTTTCTCACCATCAGGTGGCAGTATTGCATAAAACCACTGCAATGTCCAACACAATCAGGTGATGTTCAAGTTCAGATTTGTTGTCTGTCAGCTCTCCGCTGACAACAGTACCTCCAAATTTGGCAATGTAAATATGTATAGTCAAACAAAGAAGCTATGCAAGTCAATAAAAGCAGATCCTTATTTAGAAACAATGTTTTGGGACAAATGGATGTCCGCAGGGATGGTAAGCGCCTATTGATTGATGGTAGCTTGGTTAGCTTTGGCTAACAGCCATGACACACCTGCTTCATATAGCCAGCCTTATAAACCAGTCGTGCCGATCACGCTCTTAACCATGCAAAGTGACAGAGGCATGCAGAAACCTCAGGGAGCGGAGCTCATTATTACCCAGCTGTCCCTGCAATGCATCTGCAGGATCTGGCTGCAGTGGCTGTGAATATATCATGTCAGTTGAAAGCACAGTCATCACCGGCCACATGGATGGTGATTGGCTGTGTCTTGCGGGGTGGTGGGGGCTCCTGTACCTCGTAGACGAGTTCGTGGTGGAAGTGTGGGACTTCGAGGTCTCGCAGACAATGCTCCGCCTCCGACACCTCGCCCGAGGTGAGGTACTCCTTCAGCAGTAGGTTCATCTGAAACACACACACACACACACACACACACACACACACACACACACACAGAGCGCACGTTAGGAACCAACCCCCCTGAGATATGCATCGGCGTGCAGAGGAAATACCCTCCTTCCTGTGTGGGTCTTAAGACTCTTTCATATGCTGATGCATCAGCACAGTCTGTGGTAGCAGACAGGAACTTGTTGTACCAAGTCGAACTTTCCTGCTGCCACCAGCCAAGAAAAGTAATCATGAGGGCTGATTCCCAGCTCACTCTCTCCCCCCTACCCTCTGCGTCAGGCAGGGCTTTCAGGAAAGGGCCTGAACAGGTACGGCATTATAAACACAGGTTGTGCTGTCAAGCCTTTCCTTCTCAAAACTGGTTGATCAACTTCCAAGCCCTGAGCCAACGTCAGCAAACATCCATAATGCGTCCTCCGTTTCGGCTGGTATGGACAGACACTCTTAACCTTGTTCCGTCTCCTCTAGGTACATGGTACAAGGTCAGTTATGGTACCAGGAGCCTTATTATCTGTGCTGGAATTCCACAGAGGCTCCGATGGCCTCCCGGAGAGGGTCTTGTTTACACACCGCCACAAGCTATTTCTAGGGGAATGTGCTGGGCGTTCAGTGGAGTCAAGCCTCCTAGCGCTCGTTCAGCTGAAAGGTGGTGACCTAGGGGTGGCCTCATCGGACGTGTTTGACCTTTTACACACAAGGTACAGAGGCAAAGAGCAGGGATTGCGACCCAAGTGTTGCCAGTTCGATTCCCAGGTGGGGGCACTGCCATTGTACCCTTGAGAGAGCTGCATAACTACAATTCCTTTACTACACATCCTCCAAGTACATGCAGCATAAACGGTCTATATGCAAACTATGCAAGTCACTCTGGTAAATGTACATGCAATCAAACAGGACCCAGGGGTGCTTGAGGGCTATTCACTAATGTAAATTGACCCAGATCGTTTGCGATCAGCCTGACCAGTGGTTAGCCTCAGTCTTGCAGCCGGTCTTTATGGGCTACACAGGGCTCTTTAATGCCGTGGGCTGAAGAGAATGGTGTGAAGCTCCGATTGACTCCACCACAAACGAGAGAAATCCTCCGAGCTCTGAAACGAGAGGGACTGTCACGCTTTCTCCTGCGAGCTCTTCACTGGCTGGGACGACGGAGCGGTCACAGCGAGGACCACACAGCAGAGCGTTCCTGCACACACCATCAGCTCGCTTCCACACCGACGCAGTAAAGCCGCCGGGCGGTGCGGGCCGATTCAAAGGCTGAATGGTTTTGGGTAGCGCGTACCACAGGCGCTTTAATCAATCCCAGAGCCGTGCGCTCAGGATGGGGGTTTGACAGGGCGCCCTGCGCTCCCCAGCAGTGGCCGGCCGGGCAGGAAATCACCCTGGCAGGGAGTCTGACACACAGACACACAGTTTATGCAAGAGCGTGGACTTATGGCTCTGTCCTCCACACACAGTAACACGCTCACACACGCGCGCACACACACACGCACGCGCACACACGCGCACGCACGCACACGCACGCACACACACAGGCAGCACTCTATTTCAGCCTCTAAGAGACGGCGGACCTGGCTGTACATAATCTGGGACTCTTTCAGTGCTTTCTTTGTAAGATCGCAAAACACCTCGGATTCAGTCACCATTTGTCCTTAACTCTGACACTTGCATTTATTTAGCGAATTTAAGGACAAATGGTCCAAAAACTTAAGCATAAATGCTGATTTAATACAAGTCTTTGGCACATGCTTTCCATCCCAGGACCAGAGAGCCCAGAGAGGAGAGACGGAGAGGAGAGCCAGAGAGGAGAGCCAGAGAGGAGAGACAGAGAGGAGAGACAGAGAAGAGAGGCAGAGAGGAGAGACAGAGAGGAGAGGCAGAGAGGAGAGACAGAGAGGAGAGGCAGTGAGGAGAGACGGAGAGGAGAGCCAGAGAGGAGAGGCAGAGAGGAGAGACAGAGAGGAGAGGCAGTGAGGAGAGACGGAGAGGAGAGCCAGAGAGGAGAGGCAGAGAGGAGAGACGGAGAGGAGAGGCAGAGAGGAGAGACAGAGAGGAGAGGCAGTGAGGAGAGACGGAGAGGAGAGGCAGTGAGGAGAGACAGAGAGGAGAGGCAGAGAGTAGAACCAGAGAGGAGAGACAGAGAGGAGAGCCAGAGAGGAGAGCCAGAGAGGGCTGTACTGACCCGCCAGCTGGCCTGCGGGCCTGTTTGCTGGCTCCTGGCTGTACTCATAAGAGCAGAACTCTGTCACACAGGCCTCACACTGAGCCGGGGGGATCGGCCAAACCAGCAGCGAGAGACTCAGTTCACCCCCGTTACCACAAAACCCTAACCCTGTAGACAAGGTGAGTGTGAACCCGTTCACCCCCAGGGCAACATGCACTCTCGGCTCCTTCCTTCACAGGAAAAAAAAATAAACCGCGGAAATATTAAACTTAAGTAAGCATTAGTTCAGTACAGCCTGTCCCCACCCGCTCTTACCTCTTTGATGAGGTGCCTGACAGGTCTCTGGCCGCCGCCCACGCCCCAGACGTTGTCCAATCGCACCATCTCTCTCTTCATGGACAGCAACACAGCTGCCCGGTCAAGCGCCGCCCTGAGGGAGAGCACCATTACATGAGAGGCATTACAGCACTGCTGAACATCTGAGCAGACTGAGAATGTTACAGTAATTATTTGGGCATCACAGTCCATCTGAGCAGACTGAGAGTGTTACAGTAATTATCTGGGCATCACAGTCCATCTGAGCAGACTGAGAGTGTTACAGTAATTATTTGGGCATCACAGTCCATCTGAGCAGACTGAGAGTGTTACAGTAATTATCTGGGCATCACAGTCCATCTGAGCAGAGTGAGAATGTTACAGTAATTATCTGGGCATTACAGTCCATCTGAACAGACTGAGAATGTCAGGGTTTTCATATCTGGCAGAGCCAAACTGGTTCACCTTGACCGACCAGACTTCTACACTTCTGACATACAATTGCGCTCAGTTTTGAAGGAGATATGGCAACCTTGAATGCATCTCCAGCCGGTATGTTTAATTTTCACATATTTTTAGGTTATGAGACAGTGTGTATACATACACAACTCTTACCTAATGATAACGAACTCTTCACCAACAATCTATCACTAACGGCCCACGGGAAAGGGCTGTAGTGTTTGTGGGACCTTTGTGAAGTTAGAGGTGTGAACTGTCCCCTGCCCCACCCTCACCTGGCGTGATCGCAGTCCACCCTGCCCTTGTAGCGGCCCAGGAAGCCCATAGGGAGGGCGTGGTCAGCGATGGCCCGTGCGATGAACTGACCCAGCATCTGCAGAGACAGCAGGGAGAGGCGGCCGGCGGCCAGCACTCTGCGTCAGAGCTGCGCGCAACTAAACACTGCTAAAGGCTGCCGCATGAAACCGCCAAGCTCCACGAACACAGCGGGATTGTTACATAAGCGCCGCCGCTTGTGTAAGCGCGTACCTGCTCGCGGCGCGGAAACGCCAAATCTCTGGCCTCACGCTGCCAGCGGCACCGAGGTGGAAGCTCTCTGCATTTGTAATCGCCGCTCGTTAGTGGACAGCGTGGGGAAGTGTGTGTGTGTGTTTTTTTTCCTTCTCAGTGCGCATTTTAATGACGCTGAAACTGAGTCAGTGTGACTGCGAGAACTCTCACTCCTCACTCACCGCCGTCTCCGTGGAAACGGGAGTGAGATGACAGGGTGATGAGGTGGGGGTGGGGGGATTTTGTGGGAGGGGGGGGGGGTGAACAGAAGCACTGATTGGTCCATGAGCCTGACCCTTCTCCCCATCTCCATCACTGGTCAGTGGGGAGCGCAGAGAGACAGACCACACAATGTCTGAGTACCTGAGGGGAGGAGGTGAATGGTAACCTCCTCACTGCTGAGTACCTGAGGGGAGGAGGTGAATGGTAACCTCCTCACTGCCGAGTACCTGAGGGGAGGAGGTGAATGGTGACCTCCTCACTGCTGAGTACCTGAGGGGAGGAGGTGAATGGTAACCTCCTCACTGCCTACCTCAGTGGCCACCTTGTTCATCCACTTTGTAGCAACAGTAAATACACTACACACCCCTGTGCAGGTGAGCTTGGCTAAGGCATAGCAGGGAATCCACCTTTCAAATACGGGTGGGCACCGCAGGTTAATTAACCTTACCACACACAAGGGAAAAGGCCATTTCTTCACCACTCCACTCCTGAGGGTTCAAGGCCTGTACACTTCAGGAGGGAATGTCACACATTGCTACTGTATTTAGCCGTGGGACTGTATACCCAAGGCCAGGCCTGCGGACTGTAAAAAATATTTACATTCGCTGCTGAGGCCGACACTGTTCAAACAGCTGCCTCTTCCCAAAGCCATGGCTGCTGACTGAGTACCCTGTTTGGGGAGACCCTTGCTGATCCCCACCAGGTGTCGTTGGCTTACAGTGCACCTCAGAGGGAGCGCAGACGCATGACAACACTGTTCAGACCCAGGAGAAGAGGAGTCTGACTCCCCGAACCAGAGCCAGTTCCCCACACTGCCGCAGAGGAAGGCTGCGTGTATCAGATCAGCAGGTAAATAAGGGCTCTGAAATGCCTATCACTGAACACATTTCAGACCTTTCCAATAAGAACAACTCTATCACTCTACTCTATGCTAATCCCCCATCTTACCATTGTCATATATGCCAGGGTTTTACATGTAGCAAAGTGGAGAATCTAACACCAGAAAACCCAGGGCCAATACTGGAGATAACCAGAAAATGATTCCCTGAGCAAATTCCTTTATTGCTTTACCTGTGGGGCGTCAGGTGTGTCCAGGATGAGGTCCGGCAGGTCCTTCAGCGTCTTGTCGAAGGCGCGCGCCATGTCGTCCTGGGACAGCACCCTGCCGGCCAGGTCCGACAGTAGCCGTGAGGTCAGCTCGCGATGGCTGGCCTTCCCCTCCAGGGACAGGGACACCGCCAGCGAGGAGAACTCGTACTTCTTATGGCCAAGGTTCAGCTCCTTCAGCAGCATCTGGAAGCGGGGCCACATCGCCACGGAAATGCACACAGTCAGAGGAGGGGGGGGGGGGGGGGGTCACTCTCCCACAGGGTGCAGGACGAGCCAGACCATGTGACCTCAGAGAACTTCACAGAGGCCTTCTGACCATCCCAAGGCACAGCAGCGAGGCCTTTTGGAAGCTCCACGCATCCAGCCTTGAACCGTCAGTTCAACTCTAAAACAGGTCAGACCTCTCCATCAGGTGCCTGTGGCCCTTTGCATCCTTGTTTCATTGACGCGTTTGAAAGGCAGGTTCAGGAGCGGCTGTCTGAACCTGCCTTCGATGACACTTCACCTGGAGCGGTGCATTCTAGAACAGGTCTGACTGACCTGTGCCTTGAGGCGTTTAAAAATGGCTGCCACAAGCACACTGTCCTCAAAGAGCATTACATGCCAGTACGTAACAGTTGGTACAACGAGGCTCATAAGATTGGAGGCAGGGGTAAAATAAAGGATAAACCACTGCACAGAGGGGGGATATGAGCATATGTAGACGGGACATCCAGAGAACGCACACTGTCACATTCCTGGCTCCGCCTGCATCACACCAACATGGGCTGGCTGGGAGGCCAGATTTTTGGGATTTTTCTGTGGTGGCGGTGAGGTGCAGCGGTTAAATTCCCCAGCGGGGCAGAGCCATTTTGCTGTCGACCAAGAAACTTAGCCTGCTCTGCTTCAAAAAATATCCAGCTGTATAAATGTGTAAGGAAAACTCTAAGAGCTGTCCTTCCCCCTGGAGAAGAACATTAATAATGTAACGTAAGAAGGTCCTGCCTCTGTCTCTGAGGGAAACCCACCTGTACCTCCTTCGTGTCTCCGTGCTCAAAGTACTCCTGCACGATGGGGTTGACGGTCTTCTCCAGCTCACCCTCGTCCAGTTCGGGCACCACGGTGGCGTAAACCGTGTCTCCCTGCAAACCGAGACATGGAGGGTCACGGGTCACGGGTCAGACGGGGGGGGGGGGGGGGGGGGGGGGTCGACGGACAGAAATGGATATGACCGAGGGCGTTTTTCCGTCTCTCTCTGCGGCATCTGATTTTTGAACATCACCGCAGTCACTGTTCACAAGTTGATTTCAATGTATATAATATCTTAACAGTTTATTTAATTTATTTATTTCATAGGGCAAGCAACTGACTGTCCCAGAATTAGCTATAAAGCTATATTTCATCTGTAGTGCCTGCACGGGTAACAGGAACAGCAGCACAAAGACATCCAGCAGTGCAATAATACAGAGGTATCTGGGGTTAAAAGACACAAATATTACACCACTACTATAGAAAGAAAAAGGAGAAACTGGACAAATAAGACACTGTACAGGATACCACAAAGCTATTTCATGGCAGACGTGTAAAAGTGGATTGAGGGAAGACGCCTGAAAGTAGGAAGGATCTCCGCAGGGCACGGAACGGCTCTATCGATGGGGAGAAGACAGAGCTGACGGGGAGAAGGAGCAGCAGCCGTCCCAGGCTCCTCTGCGGCCAAACCAGCGCAGGAAGCTGAAGGGGAAGCGGGGCCGCTATTGTTCCGAGCTGGCGAACGAACACGGAGTCCTGAGAGGGAAAAATCGGCGAGCAGAGGAGGTTCCCTCCCGCGGCGCTGCCATGACTCACTTCTCCGATCATCCTGTTTTGCTGCCACTTTGTTGAGTAATCTTCCACAGGGGAAAACCTTCAGCAAACAGGCTGGCCCCTACCTGCTCCAGACCGGGGCTGAGCTGACCCTGCATGCTAACTGGGCTAACATGCTAACGTGCTAACAGAGAGGAGCAGTGTGGTGTGGTGGTTAAGGAGCAAAGCCTGTAACCCAAAGGCTGCCAGAGTGGGGCACTGCTGTTGCAGCTGTAAGGTGCAAAACTCAGTATCCAGCTGTATAGAATAGCATCAACAGACACAGAGTTCCAGTATCTGTTCAGGTCATCTGTTCAGGTCTGCAAATGAACTGGTGCCAGGACAGAAAAAGACAGCAGCTTCACCTGCAGTTGAGAACTGACTACTGGCTAAATGGTGTTTTCTCTGTAAAATATAAGCTACACACCCCTCTCTGTGTGTGTTTCGTATTTGTGGGTTTGTTGGTTGCGTGAGAATTCTTCATTTCCGTGCTAGTGTTCCACAGCTTTGCCCTGGAACAGGAGCGCTTGGGAAACACTGTCTGTCAGAATCACTCAGAAACACACGACACAGAGGGAAAGCTGAAGCGCTCCCGACAGTCAGGAGATAGGCCGAGGCTCATACCTTAGCAATCACTTGATTGACATCCCGACTGGTTTGGACATGCTCTCAACTTTCTCTCCGGAAGATCAGCACAAATGCTCCGTACACACCCATGAAAACCACAGCCGCAAACCACCCACCATGACCAACGGCTACACACAGGGACACGGTCACCCAAGTGCAGAGGGCTTTCTTTGGCCACACCTCTTCACGTTACCCTCACCTGGGCTTCTCGCTCACCTGGGAAGACTCGTCGTAGTTGGGGTCCCTGATGTCGGGCTCCTCCACCTCATAGACCTGCCCCGCCACGCCCCACACCCCTTTCCCACCAGCTCCACCTGAATGGAGACATAGAAAAACCTTCTTTTGCCAGCCCCAATGGCGTGGGTCGGCCTTTATGACATCACACAGAAAGAGAACACCCACGCCTGCCACAGTTCCTAGCATGTGCACTCAGGTAACGGCTCTGTTTGACCAACTGACATCTGGTTTCAGCGTGCAAAACACATTTTTTTTCTTTTGCATGTGTCTAAGAAGCTACAGCAACAGAGTACATTTAAACAAGTTAGTGTGAGATTTCAGTGCAGGAAACTTTCAACAGCAGCACAATGCAATAATGGCTTCACAAGCTCTTTATCAGCAGAGAAACCCCAGTTATTGGACATTATTAATACCACTGTATCAATCAGAAGCAGATTCAATTAGATTAGAGGAACGGGGAGGTGGTGCTGAGGACACTACTGTAAACCAGGGCTGCTAATGGTCACTGAATCCCAAGGTGACTTAATCAATCAATCAATCGCTCAATCGAATTTAATTTGTTACGGCGCATTTGTACAGTGGAGACTGTCACAGAGCAGAACTCCTTTTACTCCCTTTGCTGTGAGTTTTCCAGCCGTAAGGTGCAAGTAGTTCAGACTGGGAAAGAAAAGGGTGTGCAGTAACCAATCCAATGATGTCATTACCTCATCAGAAAGGGTATTTTTAAATTTCAGAGTTCATTGTTACATCATGGTTCATTGTTATTGTCACATAGTTAAAAACTGAAATAGAACCGTGCTCATCACCGTTAGGACACACATCAGATATGAACTGAACTTTCACTCTCGCACGATCCCTTTGTTTTGTATGAAGCTGGTTACAGTGGAGGGGGGTGTGGCTAATGCAGACCTTTTTTGGGCAGGCCCCGCCCCTTGCCCATCCGAGACTTGCGATCATGGCCGTTGATCTTGCCCTTGGGGCTGTGCGGGTCGGCGCCGGCGTCGCCGGGGGCCTCGGAGAGCGACTCGCGGGCGGAGTCGCGGGAGGAGGTGCGACGCAGGCGGCGTCTGGCCTTGGCCTTCAGCCGCGCCTCGTGGAGGGCCTTCTCCTGCGGCGTCCAGCTCCCGTTGGCCGCCACCTCGTTCAGCTCCTCCCCCTCGTCGCTGTAGCTGCCCGCCTCCTCCCCCAGCCCACTCTCGAAGGAGAACACGCCTGTGGGGGGGGGGGACTGGGGGTCAGTGGACGCACACGCTGTGTACTGACAAAACCCTGCATTGTTATACTACACTCTCACACACACACAGGCACGCACACGCCAAATACATTGTGGCCTGCAGCTGCCCCGTGTCTGACGACGATGACATCATCACCATGGAGGGACTTTCAAAACCCACCCAGTGACTCAAAACAGAACAGCTCTGAACTTTCCAGGTTCACAAGGGAAAGGACTAGTGGTTCAGTCTCTTCTTTCTCATTCGCACATCCTCATTCCTTACTCTGACTGACAATGCCATAATTATTATTGCGCTCATTTCAAGTGAGAGGGACTTCACTGTTAGACGTCCTGGAAAAAAAAAACCCCAAGGTGTTGTTTGTAAGTTGTACAATGACATATGTCATAACAGCTCACAGAAAGTGGTCAGATAGCATACTTCTGCATCAGAAACAAGAAAACCCAGAAAAGGCATTCAGCTTTGAGTCTTTAGACTTCAAACCGCCGTGTAGAATGAAATACATGTTTACATACGCTTTACATGACACACACAGCACTTGCGTTTTTAAATAAATCTCTGAACTCCGCTCAACACGGAATAAACCCCATAAAGGACTGAAATGGATTAGTGTACCCTCCTCTCATCAACACATGCTCGCAAGCACGTACACAGACATACACACACACCACATGCACATGTGCAAGCATGCACACACACACATGCACGCATGCACGCACGCACGGATAACACAGAGTAACAGCATGCAAAGCTTTCCCTTGTAGGCTAATGTTACGGTTCCCAGTGGGCCCCATACGAACCATGTCCCAGAGCAGAGAGAGCTTTCACACATTAGGAGATCTAATAACCAGCTATAACCTACAAACATACAGCCACTTATAGTCCTACTGTTTCTACAACCTATCCATATACAAAACATGATGCAACTGTTTGGAGACTAGTGCCCAAGCAGGAAAGAGCATACAGACATAGGCGTTATTGCATCGTTTTATACAGTCAATTCAGATCACATGAATTGCATATGCTACTGAGGGTAAGGACTTGCCTTATCTCAGATAAACAAACTGACATTCCTCGTCACCCATACCAACCTTTCTACTGTCTTAGCATGTTATCGTGAATGTTTACAATAAGTGAAAACCGTTCCCCCCCACACCACCCTACAGCCATGCAAAGTGGCCTGGATGTGATAAGACTGCTTCAGTTTGCCGTTATAGGTGGCACTGATGAGATAACGTTTGTCAAACTGACAGAAAGAACATCTTGCGTCAACCTTACTCGGATAACGTGAGCCAACACAACTCGGTAACAGGGTGAGGCATTCGCCGAGTGCAAATATAAAACATCACTGTGGTATGAGTTCGGATCGAACATTGAGTTTTTCCTGTCTCAATTACGTGTGCTCATTCGAATCCAATCTGAGTGCCTGATTAAGACTCAGTCCTTTAAAGGAGAGATGCTAAAAAGAGGGCTGAGACGCCGCCCAGGAGAGCTAACATTGGGGGGGAAAACACTTAAGCAGCTGGAGAAACAGCTGGGGGAAGACACTGGCACACTTCAGGGCTTACAGTAAACGGTCCGTAGCTCCGTCTTTGCGGTAAAGCTATAAACAGCTGAATACATACGCAAGCATTCTCATAAGTGAAAATATACTGATATGTGATTCCATTTAAAATCTCCACAGTCGCCAGAACCAAGACTCAAGACATTTCAAACAACTGCACTGCCTAACTCTTCACACCTGGAGAAGGATAAACACATGGTGATAAGTGAAAAGCCAATCACGCAGGGTGTAGTGCTCTCAGCTACGCCTCAGAGCCTTGTCTGGTCTCTCACGACCAGCTCGCTCCTCAGACCTCACGCTGTAACGGTCACGGCGCTGTTCACCACAAGCGGCCAGACCTCCTGAGTCCCAGCGTCCCTGAGCAACACATCAACGCACCGACACAGCAGACGACCAGGAGGACAGAAACACAGTCTCCCAGCGGTCGGGACATTCCATTCGCTCAGGGAATCCCGACAGCCGGGTGCACGTTCGCGGCACACGTGGGGGTTACTGATCAGAGCCAGAATTACCACCATGAAACCTCAACCCTCTATGTCCTCCTGATATAAACACCAGTAGAGTAAGATGGTGCTACTTTTCAAGCATCTAGGTCCTGAAATTCCATTTGTTGACTGCAATGAGAATTTAACACATCAGTGTGCAGGAATTGATTGTTTTTTCTTTTCCGTTTCTGATAAGCAATCACGGACACCAGTCCCGGGTGCTGCACTGACCCAAAAAATGGCACCTGAAATACAGGTGGGACCAGCAGGAGGGGCGTCTGGCCCTCTCACAGGGAGAGAACACGGTTGGCCCTATCGGCAGCACTCTGGGAGGGTTACCACATAAGGCAGTGTGGGAGCTGTCTGGATCACATGACACCCCCCACATGTGTGGAACGGCAGGAATGTCAGAGAGTAATGAATACCCCCCCCCCCATCCACCGCTGGCCCCCACCTGCAGAAACTACAGCCCCTGCATTCCATCCTGACCCACGAGTCTTCAGAGGAACACAGCCCCTCTGCTCTGGTTTCTGTGCCTTTCCACTGATCCTGGATCAGTTTCAGCGGGCCTCTCCAGGAGGCGCTGTGTTTGGGATGAGCGCTGTGTAACCTGACCGGGGGGGTGTAGCGCAGGACAGAATGCACCAAAATGGCTTCCTGTGTCAACAAGCAGGATTCCAGGCTGTTCCCTCCCGGGGCCTGGCTACGCCACGCCTCGTGTGACAGACACCCAAAGGCCGGCCACTCCCACGCCAGCACATTAAGATTCAAGAGGTGTCTGCGCTAAACCGCTAACGCAACGGTCCAGTGAACAGCGAACGTTAGGTTTACATGACATTTGTTTCTGACTCTCTTATCCACAGCAACTTGCATAGTGTGCAAATTATGCATATTTACTGGGACAACTTGAGTTTCAGTTTACAGGTGAGTACCAAGCAATGGTCCCCACTGCAGTCTGTGCATGCCTATCTCAGACAAGTGCACAGTAGGCACTGGTAGGGTGGGGCAGACTGAATTACCGCAGATTATACACACAGTTAGTAATCAGGCAACAAAACCATAACAACCACCTTCAGGCAGTGCTGGCCTTGTCAGCACAACCACCTCACATCTACCAATGACTTTTTATAAACACACTACTTTATAAGAACATTTATTCAATGCTTGCTTCTTCCTAGAACAAAGGAAAGTGCTCACAGCAGCTTTTCTGTGACCAAAAAGCCTTGTGATGTTACTAAACTTTTTACCTACTGAACTCTCACTGTTCAGAAGGGATCATTCAGCGGGGCGAGATGAATACTGATACCAGCAGGTTTCACTAGAGCCATTCATAATTATTTTACACTGACAAAAAGTGTACAGGCCTTTGTGTAATGAAAACTTCACAGATTTACAGTTCATTTATGAGAGATGTGTCACATTCACGGTTTGAATTTCTAAGTCTTGACAGTTAAATAGTACAGTCAAGGTTAGGATGAAGGGCTGCTCTTCTGAGCATCCAGTATATCACACTGCCCCATGTCTTTATTTCCACCAGACTGACTCTTCCTGCCAGATCTGAGGAGACTAACCTTTACATTTCCTGTATGAGTGAGACACAAAGAAGACGTATCCGGGTGTATCTGGGTACGGAACCAGCCAGATATCAGCACTGTCCTGCCCAGTTACCAACTTTCAACCACACCTTTTTTTTCCCCAGCAACGCCTTAAGCATTTAAATGTTTACCCATCAGCTGCAGTGTGGCTGTGGTTTGGAACGAAGTAGCTGTGGATTAACTCTGGTGCGTTTGATGTAATTGACTTAAAAAAAAAAAAAAGAAACAGCCGTGAGCAGATGGTAAACACTTAATCATATCTGTTTGTAGAGATCAGCCCTTACCAACTGTAAAAATATTCTTCAATGTTCCACAAGCTGTTCAGAACAAACCCCTGATAACCACACACTCTTATATTCTGACGGGTGCACACTGGGCACTAATGAGACTAGTCTGACAATGTACAAACACAGGAGTCCAGCACCTGCCAGGAAGATGAAACAATGGTTTGAATCAACAAAACAATGACTTTCCCTAACCTGCCACTTGAACTCTGGCACACAGCTGAAACACAGCAGAGGAAGGCAGACAACACTTCTGTAGGGACACACACACACACACACTCACACACACAAAGCTTACAAAATTCGGTAAATGTAGGGAAACTGTTGGTTAACAAAAATCATGTCACGGACACACACAAACATACACACATAGATGCACATACACACACACACACACACACACACATAAAACCACAGACTTCTGCTGCTTTCTGAGAAATACAAGCAGCAGCTCTCTCTGATTTTAACCACATAAACACAGGCCTCAAGCTTCTCATCAGTCCTATTCTCTCTCATATCACACAGTTCTCTAATCACAACTACCCCCCCCCCCCCCCCCCGCCCCCTGCTTACTCCACAATCCCTGCAAAAACCAAAACATCACCAAGTGACTCATTTCAGACAGCTTCTCACACCACAGCCAAGACAAGTCTTACTAACCAGCAAAGCAACACACAGTGCATCACACCGCAGGTAGAAGTGTCTCTTAGTATGCAGAAACAAAAAGTCTTTACATTCTCCAACAACTCAAGGGACCCAAAGAGGAGAAAAGCTTTGTTTTTTTACTTTCTTTCTTTTTTGATTTTTTTTTTTTTTTTTTGGGGGGGGGGGGGGGGGTGTTGCTGTCGCAACTTCCTCCGGGTTCCTGCAATAATCACAGACGTGCCCCTTCTGTTGTGCTGTTAATCCTGGCCACGCAGACTCCCGGGCGGCGCCCAGAGGAAAGATTACCCTCACTCTTAGCTCCTCTCGCACAAACACCCGCCGCGTAACCATGGGGAGACAGATCAACAAAACCCAAGACAATTAGGAGGACAGGATTTCCCTCTTAAAGCTGGCCGTGAATCCAGGTCACAGTGAGTGACTTATGTCATTAGCAACAATATGAGAATATGGTCACCACCACCACCGAGCTTGAGGTGACCCCCAGGGGTATTTAGCCTATTTAGAGAGGGGACTACCACACTGTAGGAAAGTGGAGCATGGCTGTCACTCAGCACTCAAGACTGACCCAGTGCCACAGTGGGTCGACCTGCAGGCTCAATATCATGCACGATTTGCCTAGTCTGCAGTGTGTGACCTGCTAGCATGTAGACATGTCTGGGTTGCAACATGCTGAACTGCAGTCAAGCAGATCTTTCTGGACTGCTGCGATTCGCTACCACGTACATCTGTGTCACAGTGCTTAAAGTTCACACACCAACCACCCAGTGCAGTTAAGCACCTGGCTCTAGAGCAGGGCATGTCAAGAAGCTGATTAGTGTTTGAGCCACAATGGCTGACTGTTGGAGCCATAATGGCTCATTGTCAAGGGTGGTTTCCACAACAGGAGCTGGAAGCCCCAGAGCAGAGGGGAAAGTAGGTCTGCCTAAGGCTGCAAGGTTTTGCCATGAGGTGTTGTGTGTTTGGAACCTCTCAGCTTCACTAAAATTAGTTTTATGCAATAAAGATGTATAAATGTGTGAAATACCTCCACAGCCTGTGTAATACCACCTACCTTTATACTCAATGCTGGATCAGGTTTGAAGTATGTGTTTTAAACCATTTCTTGGGTGGTTAGAAAAAGATTTGGAATTCTGACACAGACAATTTCCAGACATTTTAATAATATCTTGTACGTAAAGAAACCAAATTAAGCAAAGAATATTTTAAAGGAGCTGTGTACATCCTGTAGTGCTTTCATATTTCCACTTCCTAAAAAGTTCACCATCGGAGGAACCAAATTTTCACAGTGCAGACGTGTTTGTGTTCTTTCCCCCACACCAGATAAGTTCCATCCTTCCTCTGGTGACTAACTGCCGGGACGCAGTGGAGGAGTACATGTTAAACTTCTGAACTTCTACATGGAACAAAATAACAAAATTATGGCACACAATGGGCAAACCAAACTGTTGTCCAAGGAGGCCTGCGCTTCTACACAAAAGACACAAAAGGAACCAGCATTACATGGCAAGTGAACGGACCACTTGTGAAAACAAGCATCCAATTTCACCTATCTCTACCAAAACATTCTTTCCTAGCGGTTTCGACTGGCACTCTGATAACAGTGCCTGTTAGTCAGAAAAAGGAAGGCTCGTCATCAGCTGGAAATCCCTTTCTTTTTACCGATTCGTGGTGCTTATTTGATACCTTAAAAGGCATTGCAGCTGCTGGCAACACAAGGGTTAACTCATTCTGATCAAGCCCACAGCCCACATGTATATTTTCTGATGAGTTTTTTTTCTTCCTCCCAGCCCACACAAAAGCGTCTTTGACTGCACGTCAAGACCACACGGGGGGGCGGTGTATCCAGCGAGCTCTGCTCTTGGCTAAAGCAAGACCATCGGCGTTCATGCCTGAACCGCAGTACTGACCACACCATTGAGCGAACGCAGCACCGTGCAACTGAACACGGGAGGGAGACCAGTGGTGACCTGCACGCCTTTTTCTGTCGTCCACACCTCATACCAGTGGCTTTAACCGAGTAAAGGGAGTGGGATGCGAAGACAATATAGTGCGGCTGCTTCCCTCTGGTCTTAATCTAATTTTAGACCGCAGCTAAGCCATTAGGAATACAGGACAAGTCGGGCGACATCGCGTTTGAGACGAAGCTGAATGAATCCGTCCAAGTCGAGCAAACACGCATATAACAGCTATACATCAGTTACGTAACGCCAAGCCCCAACAAAGCCATCCGGTTACGTAAGAAATCATAACTGGTCCCCTGTTACACATACCTTAGCTCGCTAGTTGCTCATAAATGTCAGTGTCACTCCGTAAATAAGCACTAATGATGTCGGATCCAGATCCAATCTCTACGGGTTCCCAGAACCAATATAGCAGCGACCGTGCGGGTTCAAACAGGGCGCTATTGGAATAATGTCGCCACGAAGGCGATGTTACATGAATGTTCTCAAACTACAAAACGCACGACAAAGACACGTGGAGGGGGGCATTTAAAGCTGGTCTCTGACTACACCTGCGCGCAAAGTGCCTTTCAAATTCAGAAACTCCTATCTAGACGGGAGATTCGTGTTCTGGCTTTCAGTAAAGACATTTGGCATGACTTTTTTTGTTCATCTGCAGTGTCAGTTTGTGTTCCTGCATTGAGGGGGCGTGGTCAACCTCACAACACAAAATTCAGCGGCTACGTCATTTCGCTGTGTCTCTGGACAAAGGCATTTTTCACAATGAAAAAAGGTACTGATCCGGACAGAAAGCCGTTTGCTAGGTAATTCTTTAAAAAGGAAAACAAACCAAAAAAACCTAATAGCAAACTCCTGCTGGGATGTTTAACTAAACGACTGCAAATAAGCGTTGGGCAAACGCACAACTGGCTTAAAAACAAGGAAATGAAACTAACACAGCACATCACAATATCATGTTCAGCACAGTGACAAAAAACATGAGAACCGAGGCTCAGTTTACGTCTGTGTTCAAGGGTTTTGCCACACAATAACTACCGTTAGCCCCTGCAGAAAGGAGAAGTTGCTAGAACGGATCACCGAGATGACATAGACCCCCCCCCCCCCCCCCCACCAGGAAAGAGTTAAAACACTGGAGCATGTCTCTGCACGTGTCTCCTCCACAAGAAAAACCCACCCAGTACAACACTATTAAGTCACTTTTAACATTGCTAGAGAGCTAAATGAAAAATATTATAGTCCATCTGGAAGAGTTGGCTTACTTGCTAAGCTACCATCCGACTGTAGTGGCACAAGCTCGGGAGAGCCAGTCTGCAAGAAACTAGCTACACCCAACCCCCAAAACAATAATACTTAGCTAGCAAGCTGATTCGGAGCGTCGAGTGGGTTTTTCACTCATGCAAATAGCTAACTGCCCACTTGTGTATCTAGCATGTGTGGCTAACCAACAAGCAACAGATACAGATATGACCAAATGTTCGCAAGCAAGCTAGTTCATTAAACTTACCATCATGTGCGTTCCACGCTTCCACCTCGGTCGCCATTTCTCGCGTTCGCTGTCTGTTTAGCGTTTAATTTTTGCTTTTCCCGATACTGGTTTCTGTCAGGGCAACATAAAGCACAGCATGACTTGCACGGTCTGGAGTGTCAAACATCAGCCCAAAAATCAAATATGCTTTATATTAATATGTGTACCTATCATGCATTTTAATACTTAACGACCAATTTCGCTTAATATAACGGATCTCACCTTTATCGTAACCAGCGAGCTCGCTACCTGCCTTTTTTTGCAATAGCTGGCACTAGCTGTGTAACGTTAGCTATCTTACATTAACAAAAATCGCTAGCCAAGGAAGCAACTACAGTGGGCTACTCCTGCAGTAGGCTATTCCTGTTTACCTACATACAGAAAGAGAAAATTAAACGATGCGTAATTAATAAGAAATTTTAAGAGAAACTAATCTATACCCAAAAAATTGTTTGCGGACGTTCATAGAGTGTCTGAAACACAAACACAATCTGTTTTTAACTTTGGTACACACGACGAATCACATGGAGAAAACGCGCAAGAGGAGTGGCTGAAAGGGGGGCGGGGACTCTTCCGTTTAGACCAATCAGATACAAGCATGGGAGGGCATCAAACCTTTTCCAGAAAAATGCTTTACGATTATTAATGCATCTATTGACCTTTAAAGCGGTTGAGCGAAGTGTTCATGTTATGGTGTTATCGTGCTACAATTATTATATTATTATTATTATATACTAACAGTGTTTTATATCGCATATCATTAATAATATAACTATTATGTGCTATACGCTACAATTATAATGTTATAATTTTATAATTCAACTGTGAAGCGTTCATCATGACCAGCAATGGTTCACGTGTTGCCTTCGTTTCTGCATGGCCGGTGTTGTTTGGTAGCGCTCTAGGCAGGTGCTAAATAGCGATCTGTCCGGAATTTCACTAAACTGTTTCAGCACATAATTAAACGTGTTATGGATATGTTTGAGTGAGACTATTAGTTTAACATTACTTTAATGTAAGTAATTCATTGGCAGTTGCATGTCCAGCATGCCATGTACTTGGTACCCCATAAAACAGCGAAAAATCTTCTTTCTTGCATTCTGCACAAATTGTTGAAAAAGTAACGACGGTATTTGAAAATGTGCGTTTTGTGTCACTGGGGGCATTTCCACTGACTGCCCGATTGTCTGAAAAGTACAGCTGATGTAATGTGGGAAGACTGACATCACGCAACGTTGAGGAAAAGAGGAAATAAGAGAAAACCGCTTGCATGGCTAGCTGTGCGCTGGTTTGCACCAGTTTACCGCGTTTGCACGCAGTAAATAAGCGGTTATTAACGGGTCAGGGGGTAAGACACGCCAACAAGGTCGGGCAACTCAGGCTGTTCTTATTTTAACAGCCGGGCGACCTTGAGAGATGGAGCTGGAATAGCGTACATAAGATATAACAAGCTACAACTCCGAGCACTCAGTACGATTTGATTAGCTTTGTTTATTACATGCATGCAAGTCCAAGGTTTTCCCCAGGCTCACTTATTCGCGCTTATCTTGCAGTCCACAAGAGGGACGTCAGGCATGTAATATAAGTGTAAACTGACATTGACCGAGGAGAGGCTAGAGTTTCCAAGAGCCATGTTTCTTTGACCCAGGTCAATTGACCGTTGACCTCCAGAATCAACACTGACTCCAGTTCATTTGTTAGTCAGAAACCTGGGGAATTATAGGGTTTAATGAGGGTTATAACAGCTAGGTCTTCTTCATTCAGAGGGCTTCATTATCACGTATCTTTCTTGTAGCTTTAACCTCCTACATACTTAAATTACTTAAATACTTAAATATTTATACTTAAATGCTTGTTATTTCCATAAAGCAACATAAGGTTGCACAAGGGTGTCAGTAGCTAATTTTTGCTTTACTATATTGCAGAAGGTCTGTGGCATATTTTGCAAACGAACTGACCGATATACTGAGTTTATTAAAATAGCATTCTGCCTGTCTTTACAGCGCAGCTGTAGCTTAATCGTCTCCCCAGTTTCCAGCTTGCCTTTTTCCGTTTGCATATGCGGCCGCTGTTTTGCCGGCCTGACACAGAAGCAAAAACACGATGTACAGACTGCGGCTGACAGGACCTCGGCTGTAATGGTGAGTAATTGAGACGGGTGGGCGAGGGCATGGTAGCGAGCTTTGACCCTGTCTGGGGTTCATTAAGCGAGAGTGGGTTGTGATTGGCTGCATGTGTATAATAACCTCGGCTCTGAATGTAATACTGTTGAACACACCGCACAGGTACGGCCATTTACAATGCGTGGAACAGTGAGTTGTGTACCTCTTCCCAGTCCTGCAGAAGTCTCACTCTAAGACATGGATTCCGGTTATGAATATGAATGGGGTATTTTCCAGTAAAGCTGTTACCGTAATGGTCGAAACCTCAGCCAGTTTATCCTGCCTATGTTGTTGGGTCAAAAGCACTGCGCTGTGTCCAGGCTAATGGTCACACTTTAGGAGGAGGGACATCACTGCTGCTGTCCTGTGGGCTGTGGACCCACTGGATGGATTACTGTACGTCTGACAAGTTAAACCATACGCCATGTTCCTGTCCGGCTCGGACTCGGTGCAAAGTTGTTCCCGAGAAGCTCCGAAAGGAACATCAGTCGAAAACGCTGACAGACTTTGAAACAAGTCGGTCAAAGTTGGCTTCCTTCAGGAGAATTCCTACAGGTGAATTTAGAGAGAGGATGTGTGTGAACGGGCTGAGGGCCAGAGCATGTTTCCTACCAGCAGCGCTTTGCTGTGCTTGGTGGGTGCACGCAGCCTTTAGCAGCACTGTGGCTTCGGCTCAGTATTGGCCGGTGTGTCACAGATATCTTTGAAATAAACCCTTAGATCAAGCTGAGCGTGGGTGGAGAGAACAAACAGCAGTGCAATTCAGCTGCCTTCAAAGATTTCTGTGAATTAACGGCGTTTGATTGGTTCAGGGGTGACATTATTCTCTCAGCCTGGAGGTGGGGTTTATGATGGGTCGACGAGGGGGGCGTGGCTTCTCTTCATCTGCAGCCAATCCAGATCTTACATACCGTCTAGACCACTCTGCTCCGCACCTGTAGGGCACCCGGCTGTCCCTCCCCTGTGAGGTCGCACATCCGGGTCGCGCCTCATGTCCGTTCTGACCCCCACGTTGTGGAAAGTGCCCCCCACAGAGGTCAGGGCAGTGGAGTGGAGTAGGTGCTCCCCCCCCCCCCCCACCCCCCACCCCCACCTACTGCTCATGACGTCAGTCTTCTGGACAGCACTTCAGGGGTGCTGTTGCACTGAATTAATACATTGTGAATTAGTCTTTGTTGAAGGGTTTTGTATGAGAAATCACAGCACCGTGTGACATTACAACACTGATGTTGTGGCGTGATGTTTTTGTACACACTGTTGTTCATGTGGCATTATACGCACTGGCATATATTGCTTTGTAAGTGGCTCAGGATCAGAGCGTTTGCCAAATGAATAAATGTACACGTGTGTGACGTTTATGTGGGTTGTTTTGCCCTCAACAACTGACCCAGGAACAGGTAGCTTAGCCCTAATCCTGACACTAACCGCACCCTCCCTGAACATGGAAACTTTGAGAAACCTGTTTGGGTGTCTGACTGCCTGCCACCACTGTTGATACTGGCCATTAATGCAGGGCATAAACAGTCCGGGGTATTCGTTTTTAAAATGAAAACCTTCCGACTGCCCTTGAATGAGGAGACCCACAACGGCCACAGTCATGGCAACGGCACCTTCCGGGCTCGTTTAAGGTGTTTGTGTTTGTGTTTAGCTGAATTTTAATATTCCTGGATGAAACCGGAGGTGTGTGTGTGTGTGTTTTTTTTCTGACTGCAGTATCGTCCCCCTTTGAAGTGGGTGAGGTGAACAGCAACGTTGAGTGACTAAAATTGCCGCTAGATGGCACCAAAGAAACACAAAAACCTCCCTCCACGATGCAGAAGAGCTCCAGCAAGTCTGAGCAAAAAAGTCAAGGTCAGTCAATAACACAGCATTTTACAAATCCAGCAGACAGCACTGCAGCCCGAAAGAGGTGGCTCTGCCTATAAACAAACCACAGATATCGCCTGATCAATAATAAGCTAAGGTGCTGTCAAGTTTTGCTTGTGTTTATGTTTTGCAGCAATAACCCCCATACATGACAAAATGTGAAGCACATGTCACAAAACCATCCATCATCAATTACTGGCACTCCCATAAATGCACATTTTTTCCATAAATTCTATAAAAGGTACATTTCTAATATGTTTAAGAGCATGTGTATAAATCTACATATATAAAGCCTGCGTAGTTCATTGATTTTGTCAATTACTTCTTCCTCAGGCAGGTGATGCAGTTTAGTGATGGCTGGTTTGATCAGGATGGAGCAGAAGGTGCTCTGAGTGAGTTTTCACAAGACCATGTGGCGCTTGGAACTGTGAGGGCGACTCGAACCTCTAACATGTCCCCCGAGATCAGATGGACAGGGCTGTGATGAGCAAGTGTGCTGAGTAACAAGAGATGAGTCAGGTGGTTCTGAGTGGGAGTGTTACAGCCTGGTGTAAAGATCTTCAGTCCACTGGTCCCCACCGATATTAACACCCATAAACCTTTTGCCATTTGCCACAGGATTTTAATCTTTTATCTGTGTAGTAACTTTTTTTTGCCAGGGTGAAATCAATAAAGTATTCTCACATTTTTTGGAAAAACCACTGATACCCCGCAGCTGTGATCATTCTACTGAATGATCTACTGATCATTCTACATCTCAGCTTCTGCCTGTCTTATGAAAATGGAATGAAATTATCATCATTAAAGGAGAAACTAGTGATGTTAGGGTCACCAAAATATCTCAGACGTGGTGACTACGCCCCCCCAACTTTGGCTTCTGTTTATTCTGCAGCAACACAGAGGGGAGAGGGGTGGAGCTGAGGCTCCAGACTACCCCATTGGTCCAGCCCCTGCCCCAGTGCATTCTGGGAGTCGGCGTGCATTACACCTCAGTTTACTTATTTCATTCCTTCTGCTTAAAAACACAGAAGATGAAATACGGACAACTCTGATCTCTTAACGCACCGACTTATTAAATAGGCTGCTTATTAAATAGCTATCCAGATTTGAGCTGGAGGGACCAGCGAGGTGCTGATGGCCGAACCCAGATGTGGGCCTTCTGAACAGCTGGTCAGAGCTGCATCCAGCGGGCACCGCAAAATCAGTGCTGGTCAGGATTCACGTGCCAGTGTGATACATATGGCTGCCCTTCACTGACAGACACTGACAGTGCTCTGCCTTTAAGGTTTTTTTTCTGCTACCTTTTATGCTAAGCATGTTTAAATAATATAATAATGACAGATCGGTACAATCACTGCAGATATCAAAGCTTCTTGCAGACATTAAAAACAAAAGCCACCCTGTACTAAGCATACACCGTGTGTAACAGTATTTCACCTTTATTTACACACATATTCACAGGTTGTTTCATGAGCAACACTGGCTGCTGGGGCAAACAGAGGAGTGATTTAATGAACAAATCAACATCTCACACAGACAGCCATGGAAAAAAAACCCAACTCTCCATGTTCAATGCAGAACCTGCCCCCTGAAAAACACATCAAGATAACTAACTTTGTAAAAAATCACAGTACGAGAACTTGTTACATCAGGTTATGGGTTTAAAAAAATGGAATTTGTCATATTCAGTGGTATAGTAAATTAAAATGTCACAGGAAGATGTTAGCAGTAACATGTCAGGTGTAGCAAAAGCTCCAAAAATCCACATCTCTCTCTGTCTCCTAAAAGCTCATTTTTTCATAAGCTTTAATGGTAGATTTTTAAGCTGCTGCGCTTAAAGGACCCTTTTTCTGACATTCTCATAGTGACATACATTATTGTTAGCATTTAGAGAAAGACAAAGCTGATGGATAAGATGATCCTCCACTGATGACATCACAATCAAAAGGCCTTCACTTTCTCACATGCGTGTTACATTAGAGAATTCAGGATAATGGGACGCACCACATACCCTCAGCCAATGCTGAAAAAATGTCTGCTGCAAAGTGTGTTGAACGTAATCTCTCAGCTTTGCCAACACCTCACAAAAGCCATTATAGGCCAATGCCAGGAGTGGATGAGAGATCAAACAGTCTTAGATAGCCTAATTCAACTGGTTCCACCAGACACCGTCTTCAAACAAATATGGTTTCGTTCTGATTTCTATTCCTTTTTGGCTTCACAAAGTATTAAAAATAGAGAATATATTATAATAAATGAGGCGTAAACAAACTGCTCACGGTCCAACACTGGGGCACGGACAGCGAGGTAACAGTCTTGCAAAGGGGCCCTGGTCGTTTACGGGTGGGAAAAGGTGTTGGGACACATCTCTGGGAAGTGGTTGTGGTTTACTGGCGGGGTTTTTTTTAACTCCTCCTATAGAATGACAGCACTATTACACGCAAGTATACACGACAAAGCTTTCAAGCTCAGTCTTCTCCATCATATTCCTGCCTCAGACCGGACGTGCTTCTCAACACAATATGAGGAGAAGCATCAACACAATGCCAGCGTGGCCTAGCATCTGTTTACCAAGCCCGCTGCCTCCACTCAGTCACAATATCGAGCACAAACGGTATTTAAGGTTGCGTGGGTGAAATTCACGAGCTCAATTCCAAAGCTCATTTATTCACAAGCTTGTTCTGAAAGGTTCCTTTTTCCTCCCCCAGTCAGGCGAGATGATTACACAGCTAGAACATGTCTGAATGTCCAGGGGTACACAATACAGGGTAGGTGTGAGATGGTAATGTCAAGCAGAAGATGCCAGCCACTCCATGTCACATCCAAGAACCACGCAGTATTAATTAAGCAGCAGAACAACCAGTAGTTGTGTAGTTGTGTATGAAGTCATGAATTAATCAGATTGATTGCTTGTGTGAAGATGAGTAATAACAATAACAACAACAACAATAATAATAATAATGAATAAAATATTGGCACTGGATTTTGGAAATGGCACAGAGTAACGGACGGTAAAACAGATGACGTGACAGAAAACATTCCCGAGGAAAGGCAGGCCGCACTGAACAGGTGAGCAGTCTGAGCAGGTGAGCCCTGAAGCCCTGGCTCTGAACCGCGTTACATTCTTTGCTAGGAGGCAGCGGAGCCCACAAGAGGAGGTTCTCCGCGTTTTCCCAGGGTCCCGGGCTAGTTCAGGCCTTCAGTCTTTTGCTACAGCACACAGTGGAGCGCCTGGGGTGCCTGAATCCGACGCCCCGCCAGGTGGGGAGGGCTCCACCGGGCGGTGAGGTCACCGGTCACACTGCGTGCTCGTGCCGCTGACGTCACGGCCGCATGCCAGCCTCCGGTCTGCATCATTCAGCCGCGAACCAATGCGGTGCCCCGCCCCGCCGGCTGCTCTTTTCAGCACGGGACGATTACGGCTTTAAACATGGTGAAACGGAAACAAAAGGCAAAACGAGGGTGACCGGCGTACGAGCACCAGACTGGCCTGGTGTTGGCTTGTACCCTCTGAGCTGGATTTCTAAAGAGAAGAACTATGAGACTTACCGGCAGCGGGTTCTGTCTCAGAAGCCTTAGGTTTCCCGAGTGCAGCACTTAGGAAGTGTAGTGAGAGAAATAAAATGCTGTACAGCTCTGGGGCGTATGAGAAAAGACCTCTGAACGTGGAATGCATTTGATCTGGAGGCTACCCAATTACCAAACCACAAACAAATTATCCTACAGCTATGAAAGTATATACTCAGTGTAAATGTTCATGCTAACACAGGACAGTTCGAGTGCCGAGGAGATTTTTGTTTTTTTTTTTCGTCCTTGTGAATTACTCCACGTCTTTGGAATTGATCAAAAGTACGTGTCCAACAAAGGACACTTCTCGCTGCGTTTGACTAAATACTATGCACAAGCTTTCGCACGAATCATTTGCACTCTCACGACAGGAAGTTCCAAAATAAGACACATTAGCGGAAGCTGCCAGATATGAGTTTAGCTTGCACGGCATATACACACACTAGTATAATATCAAGGGGAGCCCGTCTCACTGGGAATCTTCTTCAGCTCCGTACTCACAGCCTTTTTGATCAGTCAGTGATGTAAAAAGCCTGGATGTGTGTTGGCTCGAAAGCTGCTGAAAGCTCAGTAAACACCGCCGTTAAGACGGTCAGAAATGCAGCTATTCACCCACAGAGATCCGCAAAGTGCCATCACATCGCAGTGGCTTCACGGTTTGGCAGCCGTCTGGTTGAGTACATAAACCTGCTGTGCCGCAGAGTCAGGAGTAGGATGGCACCGGGGAAGGGGAGTCTTAATAACTTTGGAGCCAGGCCTTTGCTTTTGCAGGCCCCAGTGAATTAGTCTGGACTCAAAGCAGGAATGCCAAGGCTACAGATATCACACAGACACACTTTAACCACACTTTTACACGTCTCTAAATGTCTCTCTATAAAAAGATATTTTTAAAATTTGAATTTGGACAATTTGGATGCATTCTGTTTGTGTGTATAGTGTGTATAATGTAACTGTTGTCTGCTGTATTAAATGGGACTTAAAAAAAAACTTTGGTACATGTTTTTCAAAATCACAAAGGAGGTCAGCATAAATGATAAGGGGGGTGGGGAAGGGAGGGCTACAACACTTAGAAAGATCAAGCTAAACAGTGCTCAGGAAAATAAAAGCTGAAACTCTTCTGTTGAAACTCTCTCTTGCGGCCCCATGGACAACAGCGGTAAGTGGGTATCCAGATTCAGCCTGTGTTCTCGAATTTTCCAGTGTACAGTGCATGTCCTAGACCTGTAGCTCTGAGTAAATGCAGGTGTCCGCTGCAACGAGGAGGCTACATTCGGCATCAGTGGTCAGGGTCAGCGTTAAGGCCCGCGAGGGCATCCACTGGGCCTTTTGCCGTGAAGTCAAAGAGCGCAACAGCGCCCTCTAGACTAGAGGAGCTGAAAGACAACAATAAGAGCTGCAGATGAGGCTGGTGGTTCTGGCATCGAATGACTTTTTCATTGCGTGTCACATTCCAACAGTCTTTCTCCATGTACGGTGGCGGCTCCTCCACTCCACCAGGGGGCGTCAGAGGAGGAACCCTTGCTGACTGGCTAACAAACACTTCAGGTATTATTTTGAACATTCATCAAAATAGATACCCCAAAGCCATTTTTCAGTGCCTTGCAGGAAAGAACTAAATGTATATCGTCATCGTCATCATCGTTATCATCATCATTATCATCAACATTATTATTAATATTATTATTATGATAATTATTGCCTTTGAATCGACAAGCGGTCCGAGCAGCATAAAGAATCAATGAGAGCAACAGTAAATCTAGTCTACGGGAAGGATCCTGTTACGTAGGCTGGTTGAGGGAGAAGCAGCTTGTTTTTTTTCCCCAGGACAACAGTTGCTGTTGCTCAGGGAATCATTGACAAGGGGAGTTAAGTGCACACTTTTTTTTGTTAACACAGGCGATGTGAACAGCCCTGCAAACGAAAAGCAGACCGCTCACAGTGAACACTCCCACTGCCCAGGCAGTGGTGTCGTGTGGCTGCAGAGAGCAGAGGAACTCTGAGCCCCTTTCGTTTCCAAAGACGCTCCGCTGTTCTCTCTGACGAAAGCACTCTTCTGACATTCCTCCACACTGCATTTGGAAATGAACAACATACATCCTCACAGTCACTTTCATTTTGTTTTGTCTTTTTTAACTTGAAGTTCATCCCTCATCAGATCTCCGCAGAATGCTGGGTAATCTGCTGGCTTCATCTGATCTGAGTTTTGATTGGGGCCTCTCTCAAACGGGAGTGACATCACAAACCCCGCCTCCTCAGTGCTCCCTCACGCAGAGACATCAGGACCGAAAGGCTCGGTTCTCATAAAGTCCCATCATGCCCGGGTGTTTCCAGCCACTGCTACCGCACGTCTTCAGCGCTCGTCTGGTCACGCCGGACTCTCACACGGTCTCCACGGTGATGACGGTGTCCCCGCCCCTCTGCAGGATGGGGGCGGAGCTGCAGAGGCTGGCGCAGCCCTCAGGCGGGGTCTGCGACTGGGCTGCCTGGGCGCGCACCGAGCAGTCGATGCTGTCGTGGAGGAAGCCAGCCTCCTCCCGCCCCTCCGCCTCCTCCCGCTCCCCGGCCCCGCCCCTGGGCTCCGCCCCCTCCACCCCCACCCCCTCCTCTTCCTCCTCCTCCTCCTCCTCGCTCTCCACCTGGCAGCGGCAGACCTCGATGCCAGAGTCGCCCGTCAGCCGGCGGTGGCGGAAGTGGTTCTCGTCGGCGTCCTCGTCCTCGGCCTCGCCCTCGGAAGCGTGGCCATCCGGCTCGAAGAAGTCCACGTTGGAGGAGAAGAGGGCGTGTTTGGGTGGAGACTGGGCGGGCTTCGGGGACGGCTGCTCCTCCGCTGGCTCCGCCCCCGGGGGGGCCTCCTCCTCCTCCGTCTGTTCCGCCAGCGCCCCCAGGGGGTCGGCGAGGGGGAGCGGGGGTGTGGGTAGGGGCGGGGGTGGGGCGAGGGGGGAGGGGACAGGCGTGGCGGTAGTGGGGGCGTCGGTGGCGCTGGGCGGCCGGGAGTCTCCCGCCTCGCTGGGTGTGGTGGCGTTGCTGGTGTCGGTCTCGTCGGTCACCTGCACGGAGAAGGAGGTGCTGCAGGGGGAGGTGGCGGAGCAGGACTCGCAGGAGCAGCTGGTGTAGTTGTCGGAGCTGGGAGAGGAGGCCAGGCCGCTGGGGCCCGCGTGGGCGTACTGGCTGCCCCCCTGCAGGGCGAAGACGGTGCTGTACGGGGGAGGCGGCGTGTTGGGCCGGGCGGCAACCTCCTCATAGGATGGGAGCTTAAGCGAGGCCAGGAAACCTGCAAAACAGGGTTAGCATTAGCCTACACGCAAGACAGCTTTACTATGGAGGGTTAACATAAGAACTAGTCCAGATGGGCTTTATGATAGCAAGTTAGTATTAGCACTTCAGGTGGGCTTTACTTTGATTACATAGGGCTAACATTACCATACATGCAACTGGGCTTTACTGTGACCACAAATGGGTGGCATTAGAACACACACAAGTGGGCTTTACTTTGATTTGAATTTGATTTTGAGTTGGCATTTGCACAAACGAAGCTGGACGTTATACAGGTGGGCTTTACTACAGATGGTTAGCATTAGCTTACATGCAGCTGAGATTTATGACAGAGGGTTAGCATTAGCACTTATTCAGATGGGCATTACTTTGATTACATAGGGCTAGCATTAGAATAGATGTCAGTGTCCTTCACTTTGGCCACAAATGGTTAGTGTTAGAACACACACAGGTGGGCTTTACTTTGATTTGAATTTGATTTTGAGTTGGCATTTGCACAAACGAAGCTGGTGTCGTACTCTACCTCACTTGCAAGTTGCTTTGGATAAAAAGCGTCTGCCAAATGAATAAATGCAAGTGTAAATGTAATGTAAGGATGTGTGCAAAAGGAGGAGAGATACAGCCATGGGAGACAGAGGCAGGGCCTTACTGAGGTCCAGCATGGAGGTGGGGTAGTTGCATGCCCCGTGGTAGGCGATGAGGTTGATCTCCCTCTGCCTCTGTTGCTGTTGGATCCTGAGCTTGGCCCGCCGGTGCCGGTACGCACAGCAGCAGCTGAACAGGATCAGGACGGTCCAGAGCAGCCAGAACCCTGCAGAACCGGTCGCAACCGGAAACTTTTACTCACAGCGGAATTCAGAATCTGTGCGCACCGGAACTTCTGGCAGTACCACAGTTTACAGTGAAGCTAACTTACTGGAGTGGTTTACTTACACTTGGAGTTTGTAGTAGAAAAAAGTTAGCTAACACCATAGCTTTTTGCAGTAGTGTAGTTTACTCACACCAGAGCTCACAGCAGTAGTATAGTTTACTCACACCAGAGCTCACAGCAGTGTATAGTTTACTCACACCAGAGCTCACAGCAGTAGTATAGTATACTCACACCAGAGCTCGTAGTAGTAGGTGCAGCAGCCGGTCTCGCCACAGCAGTGTCCGCTCTCACACAGGTACCCCCCGTTGTTGTTGACACCTGGGCAGTACTTGGGGCTGGTAATGACAGGCCCTGAACCCTGGTATTGCACACCCTGAAACACAGCGCATCACTGACCTCTCACACTGACTCCAGAACAGCAGAGATTCTGCTCATACTGACCTCAGAACAGCGGGGATTCTACCCACACTGACCCCAGAACAGCAGGGATTCTACTCACAATGACCCCAGATAACCAAAAATTCTACTTACACTGACCCCAGAACAGCGGGGATTCTACCCACACTGACCCCAGAACAGCAGGGATTCTACTCACAATGACCCCAGATAATCACAAATTCTACTCACACTGACCCCAGAACAGCGGGGATTCTACTCACACTGAACCCAGAATAAGAAAGGCTCTGCTCACACTGAACCCAGATCAGCTAGGGCTGTCTCAGCTGAAAATCACAGGCAGTAAAAGCAACACTACATTCACATCGCTCACCTTGCTGATAGAGTCCATGTCAGGGTCCTTCTGGGATACTCTTATCTGTAAGTAAAAATGCATTTTTTAGCTGACGCAAAGCTCACAATTCTGTACTGATAAAATCTGCATAGAATCTGTCCATATACATACTCATATCTGTTATTATAACTGCTTTATGTAACAGTATATGCAACTGCTTTTGGTGACGGAAGTCTCTTTTGATTGTTCTGCACTTCACATGAAGCATGTTTGCAAAAAGGCTAATTTAATCAATTTCAAATCGCTTATCCACAGCCAAGCCTATTTAACGGACACATCGTATTTAACGGACACATTTTGCAAAGATGGCCAAACCGTTTACTTCATACACCACCTGTTCCTGTGGTGTTCTCTCATAAAGTGCGGCCAGAGCCGCGGTTAAACCGGCCCTCGGTCACGGTCATGAGGAAGCAGCTCCCCTTACCTTCACAGTGGTCACATCTGGTCCCGGCAAGGAGATGGTCATCTACAGGGAGAGAGAGAGCAGCTTTAATGTGTCTGACATTTTGGGCAGGAAGATGAGACTCAGCATGGTGATAAGAGGAATAGAGGGGGAGGGAGAGAGGGAGGGAGGGAAGGAAGAGAGAGGGGAAGAGAGGTAGAAAGAGAGGGAGGGAAAAAGAGAGAGAGAAAGAGGGAAGAGAAGAAGAACAAGGGGGAGAGAGAGAGAGCGAGAGGAAGAAAGGGGGAGAGAGGGAGGAAGGGAAGAGAAAGATTGAGGGAGAGAGAGAGGGAGGGGAGAGAGAAAGACAGAGGGAGAGGAGAGAGAAGGAGGGAGGGAAGGAAAGAGAGATAGGGAGGGAGATCTGTAACAGCAGAGTGGCACCCAGCCACAGTAAATGCTAATCCCCGTGTCCCTGCAGCTTACACGCTACTCAGACCTTTTATAAATCAAAATAAAACCACCTGCAATGTCTCCTTTAAATACGCTATTCCTCAGCACCCTTTGTGGGGCAGTGCATCGTGTTAGCAGTGAAGCCTTCCTGTGCTGTGGGACTTCCTTACGCACAGTGTACGGACTGCACACTCCATTGTGTCACAGAGGCTGCGTGTTTCACTCTCTCCGTTCCTGTAGGAAACACCGGCCTCGGTCAACGCTGCAGTGTCCTCACTTACAGTGCAGCCGAGCTGTCTGGTCCCCATTCTGTGAGCTGTGCCACCATTCTTAGCCCCACACCCCCCCAAAGGATAATGACTCGTAACAGAGGGGGCTCTGTGCTCAGTGGGTCTCAGTGTGCACTCAGACAGACAGCCCTCAAAATCCCAGACACTCCAGGGAGAGGAGGCAGAGCACGGGCAAGCCTCTCCCCACCTACTCCGCCATTTTACGAGGACCTGAGTGTAATTATACAACCGGGCTTTCACCTCTCGTAATTATTCAGTCATTAGCCAGTCATTTGATGCCTGGCTGTTGTTTTCCGCAGCAAACTAAAAGTGTATCCTCTCTGATGACTGTGGCGTCGGCTGCTCCTTTCCTTTGTAATGCTCCTGGGCCCGTATGAAATCTAAGACAACTTGGAGTGGGTGAAAACAGACCAAGACAATGATGTGTAGAGCAAGTTTAATACCGACACAGTGTTGAACAGGGCTTTGTGACATCAGCAGCGACCTGATTGGTTGAGACACTTTTGTAAGTAGACGGCTTACTTGCACAATAAAACTGAAACAGCACATTCTGAAGCATGTCAAGATGCTACCAGGAAGTTTTGATGGGAATTGGGTGGCAGTGTAGCACAGCGGTAGAGGAGCAGGGCTTGTAACTGAAAGGTTGCTGGTTCAATCCCCCACTGGAGTACTCTGGTTGTATTGTTTAACAAGATACTTAAACCACAATAGCCTCAGTGAAATATTTAGCTGTCTAAGTGGATATCATGTGAGAATTGTAACCTTTGTAAATCACTCTTGATAAGAGCATCTGCTAAAATGACAACAATGTAATGTAATGTAATGTAACTTTGGGATGGGCTTCACTACAGCACAGAGAGAGGACTGGCCCACAACATCTAAACAGCAAACACACAACCAGGACCAGTGTGGACCGCTGTTTAAACTGCTAACATGCTGCTCACCCTGCCCAGAGCTTCATGAACTCCCATCACACACTACAGCAAAGGCATAAACCAAGCGATGACACCTATGTGGTACTCTGCACTACACTACACTACACTACACTACGCTATCGGCATATTATCCAGAGCGACTTACACAGTGCATCTAGTCAAGTGGCCTGAAGAGTTGCACACACAGGACACCACTAACCGCCTATGAACGAGCGTCAGCACCACAGACGCAGCATGGCGACCGAGGCAGCATTCGGCCAGAGATTCTGGGCTGTGTTTTTTTTCCCCTAGCCTGTGCCATGCAAATGAGCCCTTTTGTCAGCAGATGCGTTGTTGGCCGGCGCCGAGCTCCGCATCTCCCCGGCACTGCGGTACGCTGGGACCAGCACCTGCTCGCACGGCCAGTTATTGATTCTGGGGCAACACTTTGCGGCCTGGAAAAAAACAGGACGGAGGCGGAACCGGAGACCCTCACTCAATCAAAGCCTCCCTGACAAGGAGGGACTACACAGCCAGCAGAGGGGTCAGAAACACAGCCTCTACCCGGCCTTTTACAAAACACACACTCTGAACGCTTACAAAATACAATCTCTGAACACTTACAAAGTGTATTCTCTGAACGCTTATAAAATACAGTCTCTGAACGCTTACAAAATATACTCTCTGAACGCTTACAAAATACACTCAGCAAAATTCGTCAAGGGAGTAACACCTTGACGCTTTGCATTTTTGATCTTTTTCATAGCTCAAAAAACGTCCCCAAAATGTGCATAAATCCTTTTTTGTCCCAGAAGCGCTCCTCCATATCTGAGTTGGTGCTCACAGAGCGAGCACCTTTTCTGATTGGACGGAGGAGGAGCAGGTAAGAATGGTGCACCCTTCAGGAAGTGATGTCACTGGTTGACGTTGTATTGCTACGGGGTTCACATTCCCACCGCAACAGTTTGTCAGTATCTGTCATATTCCAGCGCTCATGGCTGTATCTCGGCAACTGGGTTGTGTTGTGGTTAGGGTTAGGGTTAGGGTTAGGGTTAGGGCTTGGATTAACCGTCCAAATACTCTCCTCATCACGCTTTTGCAGTCCAACCAGCTGAAGAGCAGATCTGAGGGATCTCAGCTGGGAATTGTACAAAAAGGAAAACCTGCTTTAACTACACTGTCTTTAGAGCATGACTATTATGAAGAATGAAATATTCAGCAGTCATGACAAGGTTATTTGAAAAGCCTGGTTCAGCTGCCAAGTTTTTGATCCATTTTGCATCCTACCAGACCACAGGTGAAGAAATAGGATTGCTGCAAACACTGTGGTTGTTTTAAACTCTTTAAAATGTGCAGGGTTTTTTTTTTTTTTAATCCGAAACAAAGCTTGAATAGAATACATGGCTGTTGGTTGTAGACTCAATGCTAATGATGTTGTTGCAAATGATGCTAATATGGCTAATGATGTTTATGCTAATGATGATGGTGATTCTATTGATGTTTACAGAAAGGAAGCTCTCTGAATCCGGTGCTGCTATCGTACACATCTTCTGTGCCTCTGCTGGTAGGTTCACCCAGCTGTAGGTGCCCCTTGGTGATCACACTGCAAGTCTCCATGATGTGGATTTCCTGGGCAAGGGTCACCTGTATGTCCTCACCTGTCACTGCAGGTTTTGAGTGTAGCCACATCGCCAGCATATTGATGTTTTGTGTAAAATGCGTTTGGCTGGTCATCACAATATCTGTTAAAGAATTCCAGGGCAAGGACAGACCCTTGAGGAACACAATTTTGAGAATCCACATCTGGATAATTTGTCCTTTTACTGGCACATAGTAGAGTAGGTGAATATTCATTTTTGAAGGATGGTACAGGCCTTACAGAGAAGAGAGGAGCCCACAGTCCCAGACAGTGCTGTTGAAAACCGGCCAATGAAAACTGCACTGCAGTTCCCATGAGCCTCAGTGACGACCCGTCTCTGACCAATGGCAGCCAGCTCGTGGTCCTCCACAGCACTGAGGCATTCCTGTTTGTCATAGACAGCAGCGGCTCCGTCCGGTTGTGTGTGATTGGCTGAAGAGCTTTAAACAGGCCTGCAGACGGGACATGGGCCGGAGCTGCGGCTCCACAGCTCACCATGACGCTGGTGGCACTTCAGTGTGGCCGCAGTATGTGCCGTCGGGGGAGCTCCGTCAGCTCACTCTTGTCATATTCCCTCAAGTTGTCTTGGGGGGCAGAGGACAGGGCTGGCGCACCTCAAGTTTTGGCAGGATGCTGAAGTGTGCCAGAGAAACAGCTTCAAGGGTACCACTACTGCAAAGTTCTGCAGAGGGTGCGAGCTGGGACTCTCCCACACGGACACAGGGACGTCCAAAAGCAAGTACTATATGCCCCATTCAGTCCAGCCTATAACTTCTTTAAAGCCATGCCCAACAAATAGTTGCAACACCTGGTCTTCCCAACAATCAAACCTGTGTATCTCCTCAACAGTAATGCATGAGCTCAACATCCAGTGAAACTGCGGGCAGGATGAACACAGGGGATTCTGGGTAATTGGGCCAGAGCACAACCTTCACAGAAGACTGTCTGTGCTGCTAATCCCACACTTTTCACACTGGCTGTGATCTGACATGCAGAGTGTGGTCTCAGTCCATTCGCTCAGAGACGAGACGCACTGGCGCCTGTGTGTGTGTGTGTGTATGTGTGTGTGTGTGTGCGTGTCTGTCTGTCTGTCTGTGTTTGCGTGTGTGTTTGCGTGTGTGTGTGTGTGTGTGTGTGTGTGCGTCTGTCTGTCTGTGTTTGTGTGTGTGTATGTGTATGTGTGTGTGAGAGAGAGAGAGAGAAAGAGAGAGAGAGAGAGAGAGACAGATAGCTGAGAACGTGTACCTGCACCTATCCCAGACCCTGTTTGGAAGGTTGCTAAAATACCCTCTTATAGCACAGCATCCAGGAACAGGGACTGAAACCCTGATTAGGACCAAGCACATAAAGAAGCGCCGGGATCATGTTTAGTCAGAGAGACATATACACTATAACATCACCTACAGAAGCCCAACAAACACTCACCTGCTTCTTCCTCTTCTGGAGTATGTACCAATGATCCTGCTCTCCTGTACTGGCAAATCGTCAAAGTAGGATAGCATTTTTTTATCATGGTATCATTTTATCACGTGTCTATTTTTACAGAACAAAAATAATAGAAAATCTTACACTGGCCACAAACACCACACAGGGTAAAATGCATTCAGTGCTTGCTGAACACAAACTGTGTCCCAGCACTGCCTTATGACACAGAACAAGCCCAGTGCTGACAGCAAGCTCCTTCACACAGAAACCTCAGCAGACCGGGGAACATTGATGTGTACTAGTTTTTGCATTTAGTCAGACATCTTGTTCTGTAAAGAGGACAGTCTGCAACAGGAACAATCAATAGTTACCCCTGAAACAGACACCTGTGATGGTCAGAAGACCTGACTAAAGCTTCCTCTAAAGAACCCCTCTGTCATTCTGACAGTGTACACACTCTATCTGTACTCTCTCTGGCTCTTCTCCATGAACGCATAAAGCTGTCTTGCACTGTAGTCCTGACACAGGTACAGAGCGTGTTTCCTGTATCTCAACCCACATGCTCTTGCTTTCGCATCCCTCATCAGATTATGACTCGTGTGTTTGTGTGCATTACAGCGGCTGAATGTTAATGCCCGGCCTGGCTTCTCCGTCCTGCATTGCTTGGTCCGTACAGAAATTGCCGTGATTTTCACCCGGTAACTGTTGCTGCACAACGTGAACTAAATGCGCTTCCCGGGACGGAACTGCCAGTTGTGTAATCGTTTGTCAAGAGCTCCTGATATGAACGTGAAGGTTCTTATCATTCCTCGCACATTTAAACATGAGCCTTTTATTATGCAAGAAGCATGAGTTAAATGTCATCCAGCAGATCTACCACATTGCTTGTTTTTGTGCATTGCAAACGGCGTTATTTAATTTAAGTTATCATTCCGGCGAACAATTAATTCGTGCATATTGTCAGGAGTGAGGAATCTGTGCAAGGCTTCTGACAGGTCCAAGTGTAGGCACTCTGTGACCCGATGTTATCGCTGGCGACCAATTTAGCCTTTGCTGCATTGGTGCAATTCCACTGCTGCGAAGAGTTGCTTAAAGATGCCAGCAACTTTCTAAATTACGCAACAGGGCTCCGAACTAGCCGGACATTTATGACATATGGTCACAACATATATTCCATGTATATACGAAAATAAGGAAAGATCAGTTTAACCTGATCACCAACGATCAGGTTAACTTTTAAAAACGTGATGATTGTTTTGAAAATATGTCAACTGGAAAAGAATGTTTTTGAACATAATACAGCGTCCAATACTGCAGATATCTAATACCCCACAACTGACACACGCTCTGTATTATTCGAGTACAACTGCGGTTTTAAATGACCTGCCTAACTGTGAGACATGCTAGTAAACGATATATGGATGCAACACCATGCTGAGTGAACTTACCATAGGAACACATCCCTAGTGGTTATATGTCACCGCTACAGTAAACGGATAATATGGTTAAGCTATTATCATAACTCACAGGCTATATGATTTGTTCATAATAATGAGAGAGGGGGAAAAAACATCACGTACCTCCTCTGTTTTCACTCCTTGACAGAACGTATCTTTTAAATCCATGTCGCCACGGAGAAGACGTCCAGGAACCGAAAAAATAATTATTATTGGATATTATTCTGTTAAACCCCCATCCCTCGCGCGCCCCAGACGCATAGCCAACCCAGCCGCCATTCCCGTCCGGACAGGACGCCCCTCCCCGAACCCCTCACCAATGGAGGAACCGTGGCCAATCCTAAAATGGCACAGGTTATATTGATTGGGAAGGAAACCATTCCAATTCAAGAGAGTCCCCCCATGCTCGCCTAATGTGTGCTTCTCCCTTTGACAGATGTGCAATCACTGTTTTTTCCCTTCCGAGGGTCGCTAGTTGAATTAATGATGTCATTTATTCCAGCCCCCGAACTGGGAGTGAAGTGAAGCCTCCGTCGCTGATTGGACGCGTTCCGTCTTAGCAACAGCCGCAGAAAACGGCAATGAGATGCTTCGGAGAGAGATTTGTTGATAATCATGCTGTTTATTAAATGTTCAAAACTCAACGTGCAAACGAACGACTACATTTGATCGTGTCCATGTAAAGCAGTGATGCTCAGATATGTGGCGCTTTTCATCCAATGCCTGACATAGAATGTTTTTGCAGCTTGAAATACCGCTGGTGTATAAAGCCACGAGACCGGGGGGGGGGGGGGGGGGGGGGGAGTCGCGAGCAAGGTCATGCAGCTGGCGGAGGTCGAGGCTAGAGGAGCACGTTCAGGTGTCATGGTCACTTGCGCAGTAGCGATACATATTCAGACACGTTCAGAGGCATCAGTCAGCAAGTGCAATAAAATACATATGTGTAACCTAGATGCCATGAATCTTGAACTGGTTAAGAATGGTGGTATTGGTTATGAATATGCACATGCACTTCCAACATTTCATGCCATCTAGAACATGGTTAAAACATATTTTTCAGGGTTTTTCATGTCTACGGGATGATGTATGACATTGCACTTTTATGAGTTTGATGTGTTAAGTACGGTTCTCACCTCCATTACTGCATCCAGAGACTAGGCAGTGGAAGTCCTTTTACGTTACCCAACAAGCTGCGCCCTCATAAAATGATATTCAGCCAAAAATGTAACGTAAGTAGTAGGAAACGGCATATTTAACTCTCTGATGGGGTTTCCCTCACAGCACAAATGGCTTATTACGCCAGGCAGATAAGTTGTACTTCCCGAAATCCATGCTTCACCATGCATGTTTTAGCTTCACATGTTGCTGTGTGTTTTCCTGTTAATAGAAATATTGGTGCCTCTGTTTTCACTTTCACTAAAATATAAATATTCAATAACAGTGTGCGAATACACGTTAAAGTGGTTCAGTTCAGCACGTTTTTTTTCTGAACATATTTTTTGCCCTATGAAAAAATAAGATAACAAAAGAAGATGGATACAAAAAAGAGGATAATAAAATAAAACGACATTAAACAAAAGTGTGTGTTCGCTCGGGCCAACGAAGCCCTTGAGGAGCGCTTTACAGTATGTCGGGATCAGATGTCTTCCGTCATCCCCCTGTCTGTCCAGGGGGGAATCTGCAGCCTGCCGCATCACCATGTCAACAGCAACATCAGCATCTTCTCCACGTGGTCCGGCGAGCCTAGTCGTTGCGGGAGAGACGTTGCAGTGCATAACATGGCCACAAGATGTCAGCAGACGGCTATAAAAGTTTTTAAGACCCTGTCTTTTCCGGTCGGCGAACTAGAAAGCCAAATATCACATACGTGATTTCATTCAAAGTTGAATGAAAAAAGTTAAAATAGTTTAATATGATTTTATTTTAGTTATAATAAGTACAACCTTTGCTATAGACTATGCCACCTGGGTGAGAGAATTAGCCAGGACCTAAAGACCGTGCACTCCACTTCAACTCAATCAACTCAGTTGATTTTTATAAGTGGTTGATTTTTAAAAGGGAATTACAAATTAATTTATAAAATCTAATACTTCGAGCAAACACGGACCAAAGTGCATTTGAAAGTACAGCATTTTGTATAATCCTTTATTAAATGCAGTGCAAATAATACGACTGAGCTTCATAATTTTGGAGCGTGACTGGGTGAACTGGCACTCTTCAGACACAATGCCATGGTGAGGTCACCTGATCTCAAACTCATTCAGCGTGAGATAAGCGCTGCCCTAATCATAGGTGGTTTGCACGCTATGCAGAATTGCACAAGATTCAGTAACTTGATAAACGTAGTAATCAAAATGCTTCTAGCAAGTGGAGTTTTTGAGTGTTAAGAGCAGAATAGTTAAACAGTGATAAAAAAAAAAAAAAACTGGTGTGATTTTTTCCCTGTGTTCTTAACAACTATGTCCAGTCGATTCCTATTATTACATTTTGCATTATTGTCATTTAGCAGAAGCTCTTACCCAGAACAACTTACAAAGATTACATGTTATCCATTTATACGGCTGGATAATTAGAGAGGGAACTGTGAGGTAAGTACCTTGCTCGGGGGTACAGCAGCAGTGCCCCAGCGGGGAGTGGAACCAGCAACCTTCCGGTTATGAGCCCTGCACCTCACCACACTGCTGGCCCTCTTTACGTCATTGTTATGTCAGTATTACCTGTAAACACAGCGCGGTGTCACCGTTACTCTGAGCGGGAGAACTGTGCGCTGCTTTATTTTCCCAGTCTGCGATACTGTGAGGTTTACCGCAACGGGAGGCACACAGGTGAGTCTCACGACAAGGTGTCTCTGTGGGCTCTCAGCACGCTGGCATCCAGGCCGGGTGGCGTGACCGACGCTGTGGCCTGTGTATCTGCGGAACCCGCCGGTGCTCTGTCCCTCCCTGTCCGCGGTGCCGTCAGAGCCAGGAGAGGGGTACAGTGTGCCCCCTTCCCGCTCCACTCCGCCTGCCACCCACGCATAAGGGTCTGTATTTCTTCTGAATTTGCCTGTGAGTCTGTCAAAGTGTGTTGCTGTCATCCTCAGCTATCTCTGTGTTTTTGGGTAATGCTGCCATTCTGTGCTGAACTAAGCTGAAGGAGTGTGCTAACACAGGTGGGGCTGAGTTCACTGCCCCAACGTCTGGCACGTCGCAGAGCGAAGTTTTGAAGCCCCCCCCACATGTTTCAGAGGTCAAACAGAGCCGTGACGAGCCCCACAGATGGTGGCAGGAACGAGGGGGGGGTGTGCCAACAGTCACATGGCAACACACCAGGAGGAAAAAAACAACCTGTGCTTGACGCGCTGTATTTTTAGAGGTGTCACTAAAGCACTCATTAAATATGCTGTCACCGCACAGTGTTACAGAGAGCCACACCCCCGGGGGCTGGGGGGCGGTCTGTGGGAGCTCGCGTGAGCGCTGTGGTCTCTCCACCCCGTGCCAGCTGGCTCAGGCTGGCCTCACTTCCACAGCGCAACGCACCGGCAGAGGGCCCAGCCAGGAGTCACGCGACGCATACCTGACCTCACAACACGTCCGCTCTCCTCTGTGACTCAGTCAAACGGCGCCGGCTGCAGCCGTGGCAGGGGGGAGGGCGGTGGGGGGGCGGAGGGCAGTGGTGACATCGGGACACAGTGTTTACTCGGTGTCTTCACTTCTCCATTCTGCTACAGAGCACAGAAAGTGCTGAGAATTCCCAACAAACCGCAGGCTGACAGCATAATGGCGATTGTGTTTACGCTCGTGTGAACATCCTGATGTTAACTGAAAACACGCGAGCATTCCAACTTTGACAGGAGTTGAACACCTTATTCCGATAAGCGGAACCCCGGTAGGCCGCCGTTCCGGCTGTGGGAAACCTCAGCAGGACGTGCGGTACGCTGCTTTATTAAATGGAATATTGAGTCACGCCTTATTCAGAATCAAACCATCTTATGCCTGTGTACGTATAATGTTTTGCAAGGTACCTTGGGTCATAATTCACTCACCACCTATCTGTTAAGGCTGCCAAAAAAAAAAGTCCAGACTTTTGGAGCAACAAGGACACAATTTCCCACAATAAGCCACTGTTGCTGTAACAAGTAACTCCAGTAAATGCATCTAAATGGATTAAGAAATATGTGTTACTCGTGTGTGAATGCATTAAACTTGTCACAAGCCAAGCTTCTCTTTTTTAAATCAAAAATAAAACTGCCTGAAAGGGGTACAGGGAATAAAGCACCGAGACCGTGAAAAAGTGTCCAATGAGAGGGCAGAGTGAGAAGGTGCCCCGTGGAATGCTGGGAAGGCTTGGCCGTGACGGGTATGTGTTTAACAGCGAACAGCAGCGCTCCGTTCTCCGCGCCGGTGGCCTCAGATGAACTGTAGCCTCGGCTGAACCGCTGTGTGACTCATCTGTAGCTCTCCTCTCACACGCGGTACGGCACTCACAGCGCTCCACACTTTTAAATAGCCCTCTCTCTGCTCCCGACTGGACACCAGCGTGAGACGCGCCCGGCTCCGAGGCAGTCTGAAAGGAAATCCGACTCACAGGTACAACTATAAATACCACTGTGTCCTGTACAGGACAAAGAACAGATGAGAATATAGGACATAGGACAGATATGAATATAGGACATAGGACAGATATGAATCATCCAGCCTTTGCTCAAATAGCCCAAAGTGACTGAAACCTCTCACAGTTCTGTTGCTAAATCACCATTGTCCCCATCATGCTTGCGAAGCCAGTCATCTCATAGCGGTTATGGGCCAGGTTACCTTTACATTTATTCACTTGGCAGATGTTTCTATACAAAATGACTTGCAAGTGAGGCAGAGCACAACATAAGCAAAAAAACCGTGAAAGGGGTCAACGATATTAGAAGCGCAGCATGGCCAAGTTTCAGTAGTAGTCCAGACATGGATCCAGAGTGATTGATGTCAGCGTTTTGGAAAGTGAGGGGATTGGGAAAAAGATCCTGAAACAGGACACAGACACTTGGAGGCACACACACTCTCACCCGAGCGCAAACAGGCACGTCCGCACACACGTGTGAATGCGTGACCGCGGCTCCAATTTTATCACTGAGAACAGCCTGTCCTGATCAGATATGTACACACATACACACACACACACACACCTTGGGGTTACATTCTGTTAGCTTGCTTGCACAATATGGAGGTTTGGTTCTCAACCTTCAACGTGCCATTACAGACCCGCAGTAATGCTGTTTAGCACCATCAGTCTGTCCAGACACAGTAAAAAATAGACCTTTTTTGATAACCGTCATGATGAATCCAAAACATTAGGCCTCCCTCTCCTGGCCCACAGATGTGTCCTCGACTAAGATGGGTTAGCTTCCTGTACCTTTGAGTGTGACCTGATAGGGGACAGTCCTGACTGAGACTCTGACATACGGAACACTGACACGTGAAACAGGAGTGTGTGCGGTGCACGTGATTATAAACCAGCGCTGCTCATTGGAAAATCTGAAAAAACATTTTTTGCCTTCTTTTTTTTCCACGCGTTACGTTCACAAGAATAAAACACGACAATAACATCGTAAATTTTCTCACCTCATCGGCCAGAAGAAAGGGTGAAACTGTGCTGATCGTGCTATGAAAAACGCTGGCAAAACTGAGGGGTTTCTGTAAACGGAGCCAGTTTGTATTGTTTGAGTGCTTCAGTGCTCTGATATTGAGGGGAGAGCTCTGTGGACCAAGGAGCGGACTTTGAACACTTAACAAGACGCGTGAAGAGATGTGCTCTGGTCATAATTTAGTGAGGCAGGTCAACACCGGGTCAACGTGCTGCCTAAATCACAGAAAAACAGCACTTACAGCACTTTAGTATTTCAGTGAAAGTGTCTCTTTGCTCCGCATGTCTGGCTGTTTTCTGCGTAGGCCAGCTCTCTCTCTCAGCACTAAAGATGGTCTACTTTACACAAGATTTTTCAGACTTTACATTCTGTCTCTGCCACTGAACTTTCCATCCCTGGAACTCCTTACCTCTTAATAATGCAGAATCGTAACTCTTAACTTAACAATCTAAGCAGCAAGCAGAACTCTTTAAGTTTTAAGTAGGAAGAATTGCAGAATGCATAATCTCCCTGGAGATTAACGGCCTCTGTTGCCCATGGCCTTTCGGCGATCAGCCTGCAAAAACACAGAATTACTCCAGGAACAACATCGACCAATGGGAACAGTTCCTCAGTCGGCAGCATTCTCTCCTGTGGTAGTGCTGGAGATTGACAGCAGAATATATAATATACAAAATAGCCCTGTATTTAACACACTGGTATTTTTATCAGATAAAAATGTAAAACGTGGAGCTTCATTGGAAGGTTGTATTCATGTGCTAAAAGGTGGAGAGGGGGAAATGTGAGCCCTTTGGCTGACTTTTCAGGCCTGGGTGCTGAGGAACATGGCAGCATGGAGTGATTTCATGAGCACAGAGTTACCCTGCACTGCTGATTTACCCTGCTGCTGAGTTACCCTGCACTGCTGAGTTACCCTGCGCTGCTGATTTACCCTGATGCTGATTTACCCTGCGCTGCTGAGTTACCCTGCGCTGCTGATTTACCCTGATGCTGATTTACCCTGCGCTGCTGAGTTACCCTGCGCTGCTGATTTACCCTGATGCTGATTTACCCTGCGCTGCTGATTTACCCTGCACTGCTGAGTTACCCTGCTGCTGATTTACCCTGCGCTGCTGAGTTACCCTGCGCTGCTGATTTACCCTGATGCTGAGTTACCCTGCGCTGCTGATTTACCCTGCATTGTTGCCCTTTGTCCTTTACAGCTTTCCACTAATTTACACAGTGATCCACACACACACACACACACACACACGCACATGCACACGCACATGCACACTCTGATTTCATTAAGCACACATACACTCACACACACACACACACACACATACACACACACACGCACGCACACACACACAGACTCTCTGCTTTGATCATACAAATATGCATACAAGCATATAGACATACAGGACACACACACACACACACACACACACACACATACACACACACATGCAACTAGTTCCAAAGGGAGCCGCTCGTGGCAGCGAACCCCCTGCTCGGTGAGCTGGTCTGGAATAACAGCCCTGCCGTGAGTCAAACTGCACACAGACAGCAGCTCCCGGAGCCCAGCGCAGGTCTTGTGACAAGTCCTGGCAGGAGAGGTGGAATTCTCGCTCTGCAGCCCTGCTACATGCAGCAGAGAGGCCGACACAGCGCAGCGCAGCCGGGGAGAGGGCGAGGCCCGACGCAGCCGCAGACGCAGACGCAGCCGCAGCCGCGCCCGTGGGCACAGACCCCCTCTCTCCCCTGCGAGGACGGAGCTGCGCGGCTGCAGTCCTGCACACAGGCTCTCCGCCGTAATAAACATGAGCGCTAATCACTTCCTCATGCTGCCCCGCTGCATACCACATACTACATACTCCCCCAGGGCTGACCTCTGACCCCCTGCACACACACACACACACACACACACACACACACACAAACACACACACACACACACACACACACACAAACACACGCACACACACACGCACACGCACACAAACACACGCACACACACACGCACACGCACGCGCACCCACACACGCACACACACAAACACACACAAACACACACAAACACATGCACAAACACACACAAACACATACTCATGCATACTCAAACACATACACACACGTGCACATTCGTCCACGCACACACATGCACACTTGAACGCACATGCACGCACGGACATACACACATACACATGTTTCACTTTGCCAACATGGGGCTGGGGCCGCATTACAGCGTTTTATGCACAGCTTTACACTGTACACAGCCTGAAACAGAACTGAGCCACGCCCCTGGCAGGGTGAGCAGAGACAGCCTTCAACAACATCCATTCAAAATGGGGAACCAGGAGGCGGGGGAGGGGAGTTAGAGAGAAAGTGCGCTATGATACCCCTACCCTGCACAGAGGAGGGCAACTTAGGCTGCAGGTGGGACACAGTGGTGATACAAGGTGGGGGGAGCGTGGGCAACTACCTGTAGAGCTCCTCCCAAAAAAGATACAACAAGCTGTCACTGTTAACTTAAGTCCTGTCCACCAGCTCAACAGGACCAGCAAACAGCATGCAAAATAAACCCTGAACAGGAGTACAGCTCACCTACACAGCCTGAACAGGAGAATACCTGGGGGGAGGGTTAGCCTGGCACAGGTGCAGGCTACCGCTGCTCTATTTGCTGTGCATAACAGCGTGGCATTCGTGTAAAATCTCGCTTTCCCAGCAATGCCAGAGGGGCCAGCCCGTATCTGTCAAACCGAAACCCCTGTTTCCCCTTCGCCCCGCCACACCTGCGTGAGTAAACACGAAACTCTCCCCGCAGCGCAGCCTGCCGTTCCTCTCGAACCCCCGAAATGCGTCCCTGCCGGAGCCCTGTCTCGAACCCTTTCTCTCTGCCCCCCTCTCCCCCACTCACAGATGCAGAGTGTAGCTGCGTGACTCTCACATCAAACAAATTCCTGCGCAGTGGAGTAAAAGAGCTGGCCTGTGTGTGTGTGCACATTTTTCTTTTTATTTTTTTCGTGTGTGTGTGTGTGTGTGTGTGTGTGTGTGTGTTTTGTTTCTGTTTTTAGAACTGCAGACCTGGGACACAGTGACCCAGTTTTGTTTCCTTCCTCTCTACATTATCCGTGCATGTTTGGGGGCTGTGAGTAGCCCCCCCCGTCCCCCCGTCCCCCCGTCCCCCCGTCCCCCCGTCCCCCGACAGGACCCCCTCTTCTCTGACTCCCTCTCCTCTGGACAGCGCCCAGGGCAGCAGTTAGGATGCCCGCAGGCGGAACGGCCTTGCAGTCTGGGCCCCGGCCTGCCTCTCCTGTTGGTCGTGTCCACGGCACACATTGCACCCAGCAGGGACGTCCCGCTGAATTCAGATGGCAGCACTTTGCAAAGTTCTGTCTGTCACTGTGAAAATGAATTCAGAAGAAGGGGGAGAAAAAAAACGCTTTGGGAACTCAGCGGTGTGTTCCTGAAGTGCCGGGGGGAGACGCCGATAGAGGGGCGTCTGTCAGGTTGTTTTTTTTCGGGAGAGTGTCCGCGGCGTGAACGCACACAGCTACCCCCTGAGGGCTGCGAAAAATGCATTCCCAGGTACACGGGACTGCAGGGCTGTGTCAGACTCAGCGCCGCTCCCCTCTCCTCCGGACACCGGAGCCCCACTCTGCTGAGGCTGAGGGTTCAAAGCCGCAGCTGAATGTAGGTCAGGATTCGGCGCAGAGTTACCGATCAGAAACAGCTGTGCGGGGCTGGCAGCTTCGGGGGGGGATATGCGAGGTTCAGAGCTGAGACAGCTCCATGGCGAGCGTGTTTGGGGGGGGAACCTGACACCCCAGCTCCATCCTGACAGCCCACGAGCGGATTGCACGATGTCTGGGGTGTTTTTAGTGAGCCTCTTGCTTTCTCGACGCTACGCTCCTCGGATTCGGGAGCACAGCTCCAGCGGCCTCCGTTTCTCCCTGCGCTGTGTAACAGGTCTGAGTGTGTTATGATCCATTTGCTTCGCAGATGCTGGTGTCCCGGGTGACTCGCATATCTCACACCTCCTCCCTCGTACAGCTGGCCAGTTACTGAGGCAGCCTCTCTCAGTGGAACAGCAGCAATGTCCCACCTGGGAGTCAAACTGGCAACCTCCGAGTTTACTAGCCCCGCTTCTCACCGCACTGTTTGCTGAATCTGGCATGCTGTGTGTTTTTCCATCCCGGCCCCTCCCTCTCTCCGCGAGCGTTTCTGCCTCTTTCATCTCTCCTTGTCCCTTCTGGAAACTTCACGGGAGGTTCGTGACCGTCCCTCGGCCTGATAAACAGATCTGGAAAGGGGGCACATCTGGGCTTCTGCTGTTGTTCGAAACAAACTCAAAACTTTCAGCTTTCAGCCCCAACATTTCATATGCTAGCATATGTTTATTTTTGTTGTTTTTGTTTTCCCTGTTGCTGGATAGTCAAGTGTGATCATGGTGCTGCTCGACAGTGATGAATTAGCGAATGCATTTTGGGTCAGCGGCGAGTTACTTTAGAGTCCTGAGGCGCACGCCACCGCTAACTCATTCTGATTGGCTCAGCCCCCTCCCCCCTCTGGCTCAAACCTGGAGGCAATTACCTGGCTGTCTCCTGGAGAGAGGCTGGTCCCTCAGGAGACAGACCCTGCCGGCGTCTCCCGCATCAGAGAGGAGGAAAGACACCTGGGTGACTCACACAGTGCCGGAACATCGTGTGCCGCTGTGCCTTTGTGGTGCCGTTCACACCACAGTCTGTGAGGAGCTCCTTCAGAGACTCCTGGGGGGGGTGATGGGGGGGGGTGCAGGAAGCTGGATGAGGGCCCCCCCGCCGCCCCCCTCAGCGCCTCCAGTGAAGGGCCGGAGGGATCTTTGGGCTCAGTCCTGTCACTAGCAGCTGTGTGTCTCACATACCAGACAGACACAGCAAACAAACCATCCCACACGCACGCCTACACACACACACACACACACACTCACACACATACACACACACAGACACACAGGCACACGCACACACTCACATACTCAAACACTGATGCACACGTGCATTCATACACGCAAATACACACATGCACACGCACAAGTGTATACACTCACTCTCAGATACACACACACACACACTCTCAGATACACCCACACACACACACACAAACACACTCTCAGATACACACACACACACACACGCACACTCTCAGATACACACACACACACACTCTCAGATACACCCACACACACACACACACACGCACACTCTCAGATACACACACACACACACTCTCAGATACACCCACACACACACACACACACACACACGCACACTCTCAGATACACACACACACGCACACACACACACACACACACACACTCACACACACACACACACACACACACACTCACACACACACACACACACACACACACCTGGCTGCTGCGGGTTACTCTGATAATTACAGGGCTGCTTGCTGGCGTGTGTCACTGCCGGTCCCTCCTGATCACTCATGGGTTAGATGATGACAGACGAGGCAGACGCTGTCGTGCTGACGGACACATGGCGCAAACATCAGGCACCCCACACAAACACAACACAAACAGGCTGCACGGAGACGACGCCGGCTGCAGATCCGCGCTCATCAGCTGCCTTCTTACCCGACTCGGATTTTTAGCACCGAATCTCCAGGCACACGCAGTACTGCAAGGAGCAGGTCGGTCAGGCCAGATGAGGACAGAGCGAGGGCTAGCCGGCGAGGGGGGAAAACTTCACGTCCCGATGAGCGTTTTCTGCGAAGAGCAGGGGCCCTTTATGGAGTCCCAGCGGTCTCCGCGGGGATCTAACACGTGTCCTCTGTGGAAATAGGACAACAATAGCGTGTGGTCTTGCTCGTAAACACCCCCCCCCCCCCCTTACCCCCACCCTTCTCTCCAGTGCCCACCCACAGCTACATCTCAGCTTGTGTCTTTATGAGCGAAACTGTGATTGAGGACCCTTTGAGATTGGCAGTTACCATGGTCACTGTTTTGTGTGTGTTTGTAAGAGTGAGTGAGTGTGTGTGTGTGTGTGTGTGTACACCATACTTGTGTGATCCCTCTGTTTTCCACCGAAGTATTAAAAACACTGCCGTCGTCTCTCAAGAGGACTTCCCTGCCCACACCATAGCGCACAGACTAGGATGACAGGACAGAGCAGAGAGTGCATCTGCTGGGTAGAACTCCTGTAAGAAGGGCCATTTCTGCCTCCCTGCCTCCCAAGACCTCGTCCCTGACATGTGCTCAGAGCCACGGCGTCCTCGGGTGCTCCGGGTTTCGGCAGAGGGGACAGTAATTACACAGGCACAAGCCGAAACAGGAACTCTGCAGCCTGGAGCCCGTCCAAGACCCGAATGCTTATGTGACTGTTTGCGTTGTGAAGAGGCATCTCACCCCCACACCCCCCTCAAAACATCCCGCCCCCACGCCAGATTCGGGCTAATTTACATGAAGCGGAAGCTCTGTGCTGTTTTGACCGAAACAGGCCATTGAATAGCAGTGCCTATTTTTATTTTTGTATTTTTTTCCCTCTCTCTGTGGTGAGCCCTTATGTTGGAAAGGCTGAACTGCCGCAGCTCCAAAAATAGGCACAAAAAAACATGAGGATACAGACCCTCAGGCCCCTATTCAATCTAACCGCAATGCGCTTTGTCCTCCACTTCCTGGCAGAGGGATTTCAGCATGTCGCCATTCACTCAAAAGCGGTGTAGCAGGATCGTTATGGTGATCTTTTAAAAAACATTTCTTGCTGTCATTACCCCAAAGAATGCTGGGAATCATTGGAGCACAAAGGGTCCAGTAATGCCTCATGGTTGCGTCATAAAAAATGCCAGTTGGGACACAGTGTGTGTGGGATTGTCATCAGCACATGAACCTCACTCGGTTTTGAGACGGACACACACACACGCGCACACACACACACACGCACACACACGCGCAGACAAAGATGCCCCCATGAATAACTGATGTCAGTGCAGTTGCAGCCCCCAGCTAAGTATATTTCCCGGGAATTTTTTGGTAGCAGTAAGTCAGGTGGCACAAACGATTGAAACTGAGTGGGAGGGAGGAAGTCAACGGCAAGAGTGTTACATCACCCTTTCCTTCATTCACAACCAGAGAGAGACGCGCCCCACCCAGGAGGCCATTGGAGCAGTCTTACGCTGAGTTGGGCGATTTCTGAGAAGGCGTGTTGGCACACCCGGGGGGGCAGGATGTGCCGAAATCTCCTGCAATAGTGGCGGGGGGAGGAGTTTGGTAATGGCGTGACTAAGCGTTATGCAGGATCACACCTGTCTCTGCGTCACGTGTCGAGTGAGAGCAGAATGGGTTCGTGAAGGAAGGTATGATCGAGAGGCAGCAGGGTGGCGGGTGGCACAGCCCAGGGCCCGGGACCCAAAAGCTGTCAGTTTGATTCCTCAAAGGGGCACTGCTGTTGTACTGCTCGGCAAGGCTTTTTACCCAAATTGGCTCGGTTGTATCCTACTTCATAAATAGAAAGCATTTGAAAAATCAGCAAGCTATTTAGGTTGCTCTGGGTAAGAATAACCCAAAGCAAACGCAATCAACAATCTTCTGTTGTAATTTGGCTGCAGTTTTAAAATATATCAAAGCCACATATCAAATGGATAGCTGAACCCAGAGAGAATATGAGTTTCAACTATCAGCCTGTCTTTCTGCATAACCGCTGAAGAAGCGGGCAGAGGAAGGTAGCTGCAAGCCTCTCGCACTCATTTAATATGGACACCCTTCATAATGGCCAAACGGAAGCGCATTGCAGGTGAGCAACTGTGGCTGATGACTGAGGAGGGAGGCAATACCAAAATTACTTCTGCTCTTGAGTGCAAAATTGGAGACATGTATATGCATGTATATGCAGGGGGAGGGGGGTAGAATCACTGGAACTGCCACTAAGGCACTAGGACAGGGGGAGAAGCCTCCGGACCTTCAGCCTCTTCTGATTCTCTACCTGTCATCACTCCTTCATAAGTCCTGCCATTCAGATTGAACTGTACAGCTGTATTCTTACTGTACAAAGAAGTCAGGTAGGAGAGGTCACGCGAGGGGCGGAATTCTCCTCTGGGGTTGCGCGCAGTACACCCAACCTCAACCAGCTGAGGGAAGTTCTGTAATGGCTGCCTGCATGCAACATTCAACAAACAGGGAAAGATGTTGTGCAGTGGTAAGAATGTTGCTCCAGACTTTGGCACTTTGGCAACAGTCCAAGACAGTTATTGCGCCGGCTCCAGAACCTCATACAATTTGAAGGGGGGGGGAGGGGGGGGGGGGCAGGGGGGAGACGATTTTACAAGCTTCAAACAAGCCTGTAAATGCAATGAAACTTGAGGACTCCCCCGCGGCAGAGAGGGGGCCTCCAGGAGTGCTTCCAGACTGACGGGAAATGCGCGGCTTCAGCACCGATGCCTCAGCGCACGCATCACGGAGGATTCAGCATCACCAGAGCAGCCGCATGTTCACAGGCATGCTGAGGACTGAAACAGTCAGCGTGTCCATTTTTTTTTTTTTTTGCTGCTCTGCATACTTCTGCTGCATTGTTTCCTGCACCATTTCCTCCCCGAAACGGTTTCATAACCAAAGCCCGGATAAGCAAGGGCGGCCCGGCGTCATCTCGCGCTCTTGGGCTGACATTTGGGCGGACGAAGCACTCCAATGAGGAGGGTGAGTCCGCCACGCTAATCGGCCCACGTCATTAGCGGGGCCGGTGAGGACCGGGCCTGCCGGGAAGGCCGCTGCCGAGTCACGCTTGTGACCGCTGTGGCTGTGCAAGCCGCACATCTGTGAGGCACGCTTTGCTCTGGGCTGCGGATGCTGTCTTGTGGGATTTTGGGCCCTTCCTCTTGCAGAGCCCGGGCGAGCACGCGCCCGTTCACGGGAGTCCGGGCCCTTCAGTGGATGCCACAACATCCCGGCTCTTTATCTGAACGGGGTTCGAATATGACAAGTGGCAAAGAGCACTGGGGCACCAGTGGTGTAGCTGTCACAGTCTTACCTCGCAAGGCGAGCGTTGCTGCATGTGCGGGACGGAGGACGGGCTTTTTCCCGCTGGAATGATTACCAGATGGTTCGGCAGGAAGGATAACTGCTGCGGTCCCCTGGACACGACCGGCACGGCACCACATGGTTCGCTTGCCGGCGCATGACGGAAAAGAGTCTTGTGGCAACCAGACAGCCCTCACCGTCACACAGAGACCTTCCTGCCGACCAGCCTGCTGCACAAAAAAACATTTCACATGTCCTTCTGTTTCTCCGTGCACCCTGTGCCACACCAACATATGCTGATCAGGCATGCCAACCCAAGACCCTGATTCACTTAAGCTTATTGAGACAGAAATCCAGCTGAGGATTTGCTGAACCAGCTCTTTTTTTTTTTTTTGTTGATGAACCCTGATGAGTGCTGGCCTGCCCTTGCCTAGCCCACAAGCACCGACAAAACACCAACAATTTACTGAAAATGGCTTGATTCTGATCCAGAATCAGTCGCCAAAGGGCAGGCAATACATGTGTTATGTGCAGGCGAGTTGATACCTCTGAGAACGATTGCGTTACTATCGTTGCGTGTGCAGTTTTCTTTGTTATTTTGCGAAAGTCTCCTGGTTTTTTTTTTACAAACTGTGATATCGATGACTTTCCTTGACCACAGAAGAGCACAGCCGCCTGCTCAGACTGAGCCGCGGAGCGCTGCAACCTGCCGTTTCTGACGCGGCGAAGCTGGCGGAGTGAAACCGGAGATGGAGCAATGTCTCAGTTTTGGTTAGGGTGCAACGACTTGTGGTCTACCAGACCATGCCCTGTCATTCCTCATTATACGCTTTTACGGTAATGTCACCAATCAATCTGTATTTTTTTTTTTTTTATTTGGTATAGGGCCCTTCACAATTCACACATAGTGAGGACGAATGAGAAAAACTGAAAAAAGCATTCCCCAACCCCTTGCCAAACACAACCGAGAAAAACCGCTGGAAATAGGTGAGCATAGACTTAACATGTTTATGAGTAATTATGATGTCATTAAGTGGCACCACTATGTAACAAAGGGACAGACAGACAGTGACTGGATAGGCTGGACAAGACAATAGAACTGGAAAGCAGATGTTATACGGGTAAATACTCATTATGAGGAGTACACTCTTTACCTTCCCTGGTGAACCAAAACAAAAACAAAAACAAAATGAAGTCTGTTTTACCGAGCATTCACGCTGTGCACATGTTAAATGCTGTGGGAAAGAGTCTGCCGTTTCTTGGCCCAGGCATTTGAAAAGCATGATAAAAAAAACAAAAAACAAAACATGTTCCCTAACCAAGCACTCTTCCTGGTGCCTACCAGAAAACAGGAGGAAACATTTCAGCGTAACACAAGCCACAGATGTTCAGCAGTGTTACATGCAACAATATTTACATCCCTCTCTGTTTCCAGTTAATTATGGGTGATGAGACTCAGGGTTCCTTCCCCACTGGCTGATGGTAATTGATAAAATTGAGATAATACCACACCCAGGAAGAAAAAAAAAAGAAGTCAAAAACAAAAGGAAATGAAATGAAAAAGGCTGGCTGGCGACCAGCCAGCACAACCAGGAAACTGAAGTGCTCCAACAGAACAAATGAAGATTACAATATAAATAGAAACATGGAAAGGAAAAAAAAGGTTTTGCCTTTAGCATCTGGTGCGGCAGGATTCCACCGTCAGGACACAGAGTACTCACGCTTCTGTTTCCATTCAGCTATTTTGGTTGTGATGTCACACATATGCACATCAGTAGGATACTGTCAGAAAACAGGCTTGAAGAGAAGCACTCAACAGCCTATGCAGCAAACTGAACAAAAAATAAAGACTAAACCTCGACACACATCCCACTACTCTCACCAATGGCAGCCAATAATATTCCAAGAATGACTTAAGAAATACGCACTTTAAAAATGTGAAAAATCCAGATATTCCACCCTACATATGATTGAAAGGCTGAACTGACACTGCTACTCAGAAAAAACATCATATTCTAATACTAACTTATGATCTAAATTAGTGTGCATTTATAACCACTTCCAATAATGCAAAAAATGCAGTAATCTCTCTCCATGATGGATGTATCAGTAATATAATACCAATACTGAAACTCTTTCACCAAGTATGGTTAAATAGCAACTAAACATGAACTGATTATATTGCCACTATAAATGCTTAACATCTACACTTGAATTCCATGCAGGAATGGCATAATGTTAAAATCTATCTCCAACATGCTGCTGAATCTACACTGTCCAAAACTGTTACTTTCAAAGGTCATTATCCCAAGGGGTGGTGCAAGATTTTCTAAGAGCGGTCTCTTCCTTTCTGCTTCCTGAGATGCTTCACAGAAAACCTTGCATCACTTCTCAGGACAGCGAGAGTTTGCAGTGAGTTTGCTTATGCTAGCTGGTGTGTGCTGAAACACCAGCATGTGGTCAGGCTCTAAAAGGTTCACACAGAGCACATAAAACTGCAGAAATTTCAACAGCAGCTTGGAGCTGCAAGTCAGAATCTGAGTCTTTCTCTGTGTGTGTCATCTGACATTTATTGCCTTGTCAGACAAACAAGATGGTGTGTGTGTGCACGTGTGTGTGTGTGTGTGTGTGTGTATGATGGGGGGTACATAGTGTTCGAGAGAAAGGACCAGGGAATGACATCATCGCAGCACACGCCTAGCTAGGAGATAATATATCGTATCAGTGTCGTAACCATACTATAATTATCATGGAAACTACCGCAGTTACTGCAGAAAAGGGACTCTTGCCCTCAGTTGGATCCAAGGACACACAACATGCAACTGCAAACCCAAAGCCTTTCATACTTTCATTTTCACTGCAATCTTTCATTCATGATCCTGCCAGTCAAGAGAAGAAGAGCTGAAACCGAAAACCGATGCCAGATAAACGTCTGGGGGTGATGGGTGGAAACAATTTGCATAGAGAAGATTCAAATATCAGTAAAAACATTGGCAGTGATAGTACAGGTGAGTTTTCATTCCATTCACAACTGGAACAGATCCACCCCCAGGAAATCTTCATGAAACAAGCCCTTTTCCTGTGTCAAAACAAAGCACCCCCCCCCCTTTCATAAACAGAGTTGCATATTTTAAAATCAAGTGTGGCTTCAAGGGAGAATCTGAATAATACATGATTTGAACATGGGCCCCTCACCTCAGCTGACTTTGAATCTCACACAGGCCTAAGAATAGAGCGGCCATCTGTAGCCCTGTTCGCTGTTACTCATCCACACGGTGCGAGAGTGAGAGCCGACCTTGCTGCATGCTGCCCGTGCAAACCACCGAACGGCCTATCCGCCGCTGCGGCGACGGCGAGCGGTGTGACATGCGTGACTGCACAGTGGACGCAGCTGTGCACGCAGAGACTACACAGCTGCAGACGCAGCGCAGACGCAGCGCAAACCGCTCTTTGGTCTGGACAAGCTGCAAACTGCACTTTTTACCCGAGCTTCCTTGGCTTGCACACACAGAAGGACTCATGTCTCATTTGAACTCCGGTTTAGAGACAAGAAAAAAAAGGCTGAAGTTGTTTTTTTTTTTTCCTTCTTTTTTTTTTCCAGAGCTGACTCCGGGATAGGATTTCGGCAATAGGCGTTTAGGACACTTAATTTCATTAACTCGATGTTTACTGATCTCGGCGCTGGAAAAACAACAGCAAACGTCTAACCACGGAGAGCACACAAGCACGGCATAAATGAGGACTCAGCATCTGATTACAGCTGTCTGCCTGCTGAAGTCAACACAGTTCAGCCAGGAATTCAAAAACAAGTACAAGAGAACCACCGACTCTACAAAACAGCAGGGGAAAGATACATATGCTGTCTATAATCTGCAATTCAGAAAAACTCTGCCAGGGGATACACACTGTAGAACATGTTCAGAATGCAGTAAATAAAAGATGTTTGTTTGACTTTTTTGTGTTTAGTGTCCCAATTTCTTTCAAAGGCTGCACAACATTCAGGGACGTTGTGACACCAGAGGCCATCTCTTGCCTTGAAGTTTTGTGTCATTCCTGTGTGTGTAATTTGAGTTGGTGGTTCACTGCAATGTGGACTGCATATCTTTCACAACATCTTCAAAGTCCCTTTTCTCAGAAGGCACTCACTGGGGTTAAATATTTAGAAGCCATGGCTGTTCTTGAGCGGGAAAAACAGTGTTGGAGAGAGACAGTCAGTATTCTTCCTGCAAACAGAGATGTATGGTGTGTGAGGGTGTATGAGACTGGCTTAGTGTGCTGAAAACAAGGCTAATATTTAAACGCGAGAGTGATATTGGTGTCACCGCGGGACATCTGCACACGTCAGCTGGCTCGCTCATCAGTTCCAGTCAGTTTCAGTCTGACTGTAGAGATCTTCAGGCCTGTCTGCATCGGCGATTGTGGTTGTCATTTCCATCCTCGACCTGAACAACCCTCCTTTGGACCAAACAAAAACAACAGCACGCTCGCATGAAATGCAGAACATGCATGCATGGCCATGACGCTTTATACAATTTTCTCATTGCAAGCACAACATCGATGCCAAGTTCATTTGCAGTTATGTACATTGACTTCTCAATCACTTACCTCTACCTGGATATAACTATTATTTAAAAATGGGTATGGGTCTACGTACCATGGTGTGTGAGAAACATGAGTATTATGACCTAAAAGAGAATCGGGCGCGAAGAGCGTGGCAGTTAATGAGCAGCTATGACGCCATGTGACACTTTTTTGACTGTTTTTTTTTTTGCCTTCCATTTCCTCCCGAGGATGTTATTTACAGACAGCAGTGAAAGCGCAGCCCTTTCGGCGTGCAACTTCCTTGGTGGCAATGCAGGTCACGCAACGGCTCTCTGCCTTTATTTCCCAGCACCGCTGCGCACGCTGCGCTGCCCTGTGCCATGCCGGCGATCTTCTGCGGCCAATCGAACCTGCTACAGAAAAAGTTTAAACTCACGTGGTGATCTAACCGATGTCGCGATCTTTACTATTTTATTAATAGAATTCGCATCTATGCACAGTGTAAGCACACGCAGCGGTTCCCCACCATTGCCCCTTACCTTTATTTTGCCGTGGGTCCCCTGCCCCGCAGCAAACTAACGTTGCCAAATCCGATGTGAAAATCCCCTTTTAGTGAGAAAATCTGTCCTTGTTTTGATACGCGCCTACCCATTTAAACAACTTTTTAATGTAGCATAGTGCATGTATGTATTTGTTTTTAGAATTATATGCATATGAGACATTGAATAGCAGATTGCATTTCAGAAATAATGAGTTTATTTGGAGCTAAAATTCAAGTGAAGAAATCGGTATTAGATGTTTTCCCGTATTCTGTCCATCTGGTACTTGCAGGAATACAAAACTACGGTGAACTGCAGAAATACAATGCAATATTTTAGAGATTTTTTTCACTTAATTCTTCCCCGCATTAAATATTCATATTGCCAAGTTCCCATCAAGAGTGTAATTCTGTGTATTACCCATATACACAAGAAAAACAGTCTGCGCATGATAGCCACTTGCGAATGACTAAACAACCTACACTGTCGGCTTATCTTTAAAATTAGGGGTCCCAATACCTATAAGAATTTGCTACGTGTTAGACAAACATACTGCAGCTACAAGTATATGTTTTTTTTTCTCTTTCACTAACGTTCAGTGATGAGCATTAAGCATTAAGAAGTAACTACGACCATCAAGATTATTAATTAACCACTCAGACGGCTTTATGATACTTCGTTCACACGAGAGACCACAAAATTGAGGATTGGTCCAATTTGGCAACCCCGGTGACAACCTCAAGTTCAAGTTTCAGTCGATGCTTATAAACACGCCTATTATATTCCTTTGCCCAATCAGCGATAAGCGGTCTACACGTCAGACCAATGAACGAAGACGGGGCCGGGTCACACGTGCTGTTGCTAGGGTCTAGCTTCTAAATTGTTACTATCACAGTCGAGCCAATCAGGACGCGCTTCGCAATGTATCAACATTCTACCAGCATTCTCCTGTAAAGCCCACAACGGCTCGCCATTGGTTGAAAAAGTCTTTATGGCCGCCCCTTAGCGAAATACTGTTTTAAGATTGGTTCGCAAACCTGTCACTCTGCAAGTAGGCTTTGGTTAGTTGAGGTGCAGTTGGAATGAATTTGGCTGGGAGTCCCCCAGATTCTGAACGAAGCAGTTCATAGTGAGCGTATCCGAGTGTAGTTTATTATTTTCTCGATAATTAAATATATTTTTATACAGTTAGACGTTGTATTTTGTGTACATAAGATTTTATTTTTCTAAAATAAGGGCAGCAAAGATGGAACTTAATTCTCTTTTAATTCTTCTGGAGGCTGCAGAATATTTGGAGAGAAGAGACAGAGGTATTTTCCTACCCAACACACTGGAAAAGAGACCGAACTGTACCTGTTTTTTAAAAGAAAGAAATTGTGTTAGCTGGCAATAATGTGAACTTCTGGAAAACGTGACTAGCAGACTAGCCGTAGACATAGTGCAGGTATGATGTCACCAGCAACATTAAAATTGTTTTAACGTTGCTCTGATGGCAAGCTAGCCTGGTTAACCAGACAGCTGTCTAATGTTATTGAGCCGAGACGTAGACATGTATTTATCGATCGCTGGTACCTGCACAGCAGACTACTTTAGATAAATAGCTAGCAGTGTCAACGTGTTTATTTTTTCATTATAGATCATGTCATACGATGCTTTTGTCCTGAGTCAGTTGAACTGAACTCGACACAGTTGAAGACAAGCTATTTGCCTGTTATGCATAAGAAACACAGTATCGCCAAGAAACAGCAAGATGACAGTCTCTAGCTGTGTAACGTTAGATAGCATAGTTTAACATAACAGCACAGCTAGCTCGCTGTCTAATCCCAATAACTTTGCTTACTAGTTAGGTCATTTTAACACCCGCAAGAAACACTGTCTGCAGACGTCTGATCACTTATTTTGTCCAGATCAAATGTTTTGTATTCTCACCAACGTTATATTAGTTAGGTAAGCTTTTTAAGGAAATATCTGTAATGTTGGCGAGATAGCTAGTTAGGTAATTGTTCAGTGGTTGATTAATAGACATTAATGATGATTTTGTTTACTTTTGTCATTAGAAGCGGAGCACGGTTACGCATCGGTTTTACCATACAATAGCGACTTTTCCAGAAAGAAAACGAAAGCTTCGCCAATCTCGAGAAAAACACAGAGCAATAGGTAAATATTCTCAGTTTTTTTTTTGGACGGTGCATGAACAGTTTGCAGCAACCTTGTTTTAATCGATCTGTTGGCAGGTCTGGCCGCCGCTCATGTGATCGCCGTTTTACTCGCTGGGCTTGGCTGTTTTGATCGCGTATAAACACTGCCACGCGTACAGCATCAACTTCGCTGCACCCCACTTTCCCCGACCGACCTCTTTTCTTAATCTAACATGCTAGCTACTTAAAACTGGTGACCCCCACCCCTCTTTCCTACAGCATTTCATTTTCTCTTTTTATTTTTTTCAACTTGTTTATTTTTTGCATGTGATATTACTGTAGCGTTGTGTCACGTTTATCTTACATGTCAGCACTTGGTCAAGATAAAAAAAAACTAGATCTGATTGTGTCACAACATGCTGTTTGTGTCTGACTTTTTGAATAACGAAAACTAACGTTAGCTAGCTAGCGATCAGCTGGTGAATATGTTTTCCACTTTGGCAGAAAGCTGAGTAGCCACCTATTCGTGCCGATAACTTTTCCTGTTGGCTGATGTTGGCTATTCCACTGCAGGCCAACGCTGCCAGTTGGCTACCTACCTAGCTAGCTGCTTTCGTGCTGGAATGTGTCAATAGATGATTCACCGAAGCAAACTGATCAAGATCACGTTGTCCTTGCGGTTGTTGGCCACTTAACACGTACGCAATGTAGTTTACCGAGACAGACTGTCAACCGCGCAGAAATGATCAGAGGAAAAAAAATAATAATCCGCAGCTTTTTAGGTTACATGCATACGGTTTTCTGAGAAGTGTTATAATATAAATGCATTTTTAAGAATAAAATGATTGCGTTTTGAAAAATGATACATTTTTCATGTCGAGTTAGTTTTGATTGCTTGATTGACGCTGTCAGCTACACCCTATATATTAAACTGCACAACTACATGCGCTGTTTTTGTAAACAAAGATCACCAGCGAGTATGGTTTGCTTGACTTTCTTAAAGGACAGTTTTGTTTCAGTATGTTTCAAGAATAATAACAAGATATATTGTTTCTCTGTGTTATTATTTTGAAGTCAGACGTTTTTAAATGGCTGTTAATTCAACTGTCTCACAGAGCAGAGTTGAGCACAGAGTTGATGAACTGACCGGCTTTGACATGTCTGATAAATTGATATCCGTCCGTGCTTTAGGGTAGTTAACAGGATTTCTGTCGATACATGTGACAGAAAGTTTGTTTGCAAGCCGTTCTTACTCCCGCAGAGAGGTGCTTCAGCGTGAACTCTCATGTGTGCTTGAAAGCTGGAGTAATTGCATGGGGCTAATGAATTGCATGGCGTATGGCTTTCTTGCTGGCTAACGCTTTTGTTTCATGTTAAGAACAAACAGGTTTTCTGTGACCATGTGCACATTTTTTGTAGCACGACAGTCCCGCAAATTAGGTTTGGTGGTCTTGAAGTTTAACAAGTTTACAGTGCAAGACCAGTTTTGGGCCGACAACAGACAGGGATACATTTGTTTCAATGGCACGTCTTGCCTTGTGAGGGTAATAGTCGGCCCAGGTTGCCAGATATTGATTAGGGAGCAGCGAGGGTGAGGATTACCTTTTGTGTTCACCACAGCCTCGGGTCTGGATGGCACTCATCTTCAGTGGTTTTTATTGCCGATCATGAAATTGGAAACCATTTGCATTTTCCGCTGAGCCTTACGTAACACGTGCCATTTGCGCGTACGAAAATGGAGGTCTGCCCCCCCAGCCTCCTCCTGTCCTGCCCTCCCCAGGGCCCGGGCCGCACATGTCCTCAATTTGCACACGTTTGAATAGAACTACTTCCCCCTGCCAGTAATCCGCAGAGATAAAACGCTTCCCCCTCCATCTCGCCTGGTGATGAAAGCGCTGTCAGCGCCGGCCTACCCCGAGCCTGCGTGCCAACCACTCAGGGCCCTGCTTGCAAACACACACACACACACACACACACATACACGCGCACAAATAAAACACCCAGTGTTCACAAACATGGCGGTCCTTTGAAGGAGCTGGGAATATGATTAGTATTGGGGCCTGTGTTTTCTCTCCATTGTTATTACCTGACACGGCTCAGGCCCTTTGTAACCGTCTGGTCGGTCTGCAGAGCACTTTATCTGGCCTCAGTAACAACTACCGTGCTGTCCACAAATAAACGTGTTATAGTATGCCGCAACATCTGAGTGGTTTTTTTTTCCTGTCCCCTTGGTGTGTTTTCAGAGCGTTTTTCCCTTCTCGATATGACCACAGAGTTGTAGATGCAGGACAGCCACTTCCTGTTCCCCTCTCCCTTTCTCCCCAGCCGGGGTGTCTTGCAGATGTGACATTTATACAGGGCACTTTGCTGTGTGCGCCGTGCTGCAGTGTGGGCCCGCACAGACCTCTGGGAGTTGTATTTCTCCTGGGTTTTCCCTGCACTGCCTGGACCAGCACTGCAGTATGGCTTTGAAACCCGAGGGTTATATGAATTAATGGCCGCCCGTGCCTGGGTGTCGTTTCGTGTAATGCAAGCAGCTTAGTCATTATGCGGGAGTCAGGGATCCTTCTAATGCCCGGAAATGAACAGGCAGATGTGAGGCTCGGTGTCTGCTGTCCAGGCCGCATGCTGCCCTCTGTGGCCTGGCTGGGCCGACGTGTCTGAACTGCCGTGGTTTCAGCACAAACTCAGCGGCGTTTTTCCCTGTGTGTCAGTGTTGCCTGGGCTTGGAAGCCTGGCTCTCTGTCCATCTCCAGACTTTCCAGGCAGGGAGGCAGAGCGGCTGAAATCGTCCGGCTCATTTTCTGAGCCTCGGTAGCACTTTGTTACCACAGACACAGGGAAAACACCTGCGGGGAAATAGATGCACACATAGATGCCTCCCCTCACTCCTGATCGCTCTCTCCTTTCTCCAGCAATAGGAAAGTGTCTGTCCTGCTGTGCGAATCTCTTGCCACTGCTCTCCCTAACGTTGCCCGTCCTGGGCTCTGCATAGTCCGTTTCTCGTCCTTCATATTGAATGATGTTTGTGTCTGTTTGCTCTTTCAGGTCATCGCACAATGAACTGGAGAAACACAGGTAAGGAGCAGAAGAGCTGGCTGACCAGCCCTGGCGGCTCTGGGGCTGCAGTTACGCTAGAGTACTAAAGTACTGAAACATTCATGGGATTTGTGTGTGCGTGTGTGTGTGTGTGTGTGTGTGTGTGTGCGCGTATCTGTATGAGTGTGTGTGTGTGCATGTGCATGTGTGTGTCCACGTATCTGTATGAGTGTGTGTGTGTGCACGTGCGTGCCTGTGTTCCAGCAGACGCACATCCGGGCTGACAGCCCTGTGCATGTGCCTGATGTTTTTGTGCTTTGAAAGAGCGCAGCGGTAATGGCGGTAATGGCGCTGGAGCGGAGCGATGCTCTCATGTGTGCGCCTCCCATCAGCCCCCTCACGTGCTGCGGAAGGGTCACTTCATTAATCCCATCTCCCCCTTTCACTCTCCAACCCTCAAACCTCAAACGTCTTGCCTTGTAAGGCAGGGGAATCCTGCCAGTGATGAGATAATCCCGTCTGCCGGGGGCCGGGGGGGGCATCCTCGCCTCTGTCGGCTCTGTTTAACGACAGGCCGTTGAACTTCAGGGAGGAGTTCAGCTCTCTGACTCCCCACACTACATACCTTGAGCCCTGTGGGGCTACAGTGGGCGAAGCCGCCGTGTGATGTCAGTCAGACTCGTACGGGCCAAACAGGTGACCATACAGAATTCTGCGATTGGTCCGGGCCGGTGAGTCACTCTTAACACGCCACGACCCCGCCCGCCCTGTGGTTCCTGAGGCTTGGCTCACCAACCGTCACGTCCCTGCTGATGTGATAAGAGGTTCCCTAAAGCTTGCCACCAGCAGCTTTCTGGCTGGAGTCTGAATGGGAACAGCTGTCGGCCTTAGGAGACAGGAGGGTCGGTATGACAGCGATCAGCCCTCAGCTTCTTTAATCTGAGTGTGTGACAAACTGCAGCAAGTCAGAGATGCCTGATCTCTCACCCTCACCCTTTCTGTGCCGTGGAAGGAATGAGAGAATGAATAAGTGAATGAATGAATAAATGAATAAATGCAGAATTAAGGTCATTTTAAGGGGCAAAGGTCTCTCCAGATGAGGAGAGTGATTGCTGTTGGGTCAAATAAACAGAGAATAATTTTCTGTACAAACGACTTTCTAATTGTGAGAGTAATCTCTTGTGTGGCTGATGCAGGGAGATTTCTGTCCATTAACCTTACTCTGCTGGATAAGGATTAGGAGAAGGTCAGCAGCAGTGCCACTTGTGGTATGATGTGTGTGTGTGTGAGTTACATTCATTTGTGTGAGTCGTGGTGTTGTGTGCATATATATGTGTGTGCGAGTGCTCATGTGAGTGGTGGTGGTGGTTGTGTGTGTGTGCGCGTGTGTGTGTATGTGTGTGTGTGCGCGTGTGTGTGTGAGTGCACGTGTGAGTCGAGCCGGTGTGCACGCGTGACACCCTGTCAGTCGTGTTGAGGGCTCAGGATTCGTCATGAGCGAATGAGTAACAGGGGAGTGTGGCGCTGTGCAAGGCATGCTGGGACATGTCCCTCAGACCGGAGAGAAGCCTGTCAGGCCGCGGTCCCAGCCCCCTCCCTCGCAGCCCGAGGTGCCAAGTCATGTAATTACCGCCACGGCCGCCGCCAGCGGACATTACAGGAACAGGGCCGTGGCCGGCCCCCGAGACTTCCTGTTTCACTGCGAGAGGCGCAGGAGAGCTGGTAAACAGGCTACCTCACTCATGTGGCAAGCAAGGGAGGCACGGGCCTCTGAAAACAAGCCCTGTGCGTGGGAACGTACAGAGAGCCAGCGTGACTCTCGGGCTCTCGGAGTGACGGTAATGTGTGGGTTAGCCTCACCTCTTCTGGGTGGAGCTCCCAGCCTGATTCCAGATGTTGTAGGCCCTTAAGCTTCCTGCACATTAAAACCCGGCTGATAAAGCTGGTGAAGAGGCTGTTTGATACTGCAGTGGCTCACTCCCTCAGAGCTGCGAGAGGATGTAAAAAAAGGGCAGATTTTGTAAAGGGTAGGAGTGGGGGGGGTGTGGTTGTCCCGCGGTGGGACACAAGAAAGGAAGAAAGGAGGAAGCAGAGGTCTGGACGGGCGCTGTCCTGTCACGAGCGAGGTCCAGCTCAGGACGTGCCGAGGAAACCGCTGACTAACGCTTCCAGGCCGACAGCTCCGCCCACGCGCAAATGAGGCCGGGAGCCGGCCAATCAGGTGGACCCAGGGTCGGGTTACAGTGTCCTCAACTCTGGCTGCCCTCCTTTGCTTTCATAAACGTCTTGGGCCCGCTTGCGTTTTTTTTTCCTCTTTTTTTTCTTCTCCTTTTTTCTTTCATGGATCTGGGAGGGGATGAGGCACAGGCCGTCCCGTCCACAGTGATCCCTGTGAAGGGGGCATTGTGGCCCTGTGGTAACCTGCGGGGCATGTGAGGTGTGCTCTCACTCCTTATCAGCCACATCTAGGCGACTGTCTCCTGGTAATTAGACAGGTGGCTTGCGGAGCTTCTTTACAGATGTTAAAGGTTGCTTTGATGTGGCTCGTGGATAGCCATGCCGGCAGAGACAGTCTGGCTACCTGTGTGACGGAGCCCGCCGTTGCATGGAAACCTCTCTAAACCTGGATGTGGTTTTCAGGTTTCGAGCCAGCCCGGAGCTGCAGGAAGTCCCGCAGGGCGACGCAGTACCCGCATGCCCTGCGTCTCGCCCGCTTCCCTCTCGGGTTTGGATACCCTGCAGTGGTTCCGGCCGCACGCGGGTGCCCGTTCGCCCTCTGTGGGGATTGTTTTGCCATCTCCCAGTTATTTGCATGTCACAGCTCAGCGCTTCTGAGGACCAGCATCAGAGCTGGGGTGGCACTGTGGTTACTGCTGGCATCGACCAGCCGGCTTCTGCCCCAAGCCAGGCCAGCTCAGCCAGCCTTTGCTCCTGCTTTTAGGATCGCTTCCCGGGAACACTCAGATGTGATCTGTGATTGGCTGACCCCGCACGGGGCTGGGTACTCATTCTGCTGCTGTTGATTGCGGTCGGTGCCGTCAGGCCCAGGTGAGCGGTGGCCAGGTGGGATGAGGTCAGCAGAGCCGAGGGTGTCGGAGGGAAAGAGATGACTCTGAAGATGGAAAGTGACAGGCTTGGAGGAGGCAGCTGGGCTTTGCTGCTGTTTCCGTTATGACTGTGCAGCTAAATTCACTCGGCGCCCACTGCTCACAAATAGCCAATCAGAGCAGCCCTTGATAGTTATCTGTCAACGTCCAGGTCAGATCGTCCTGTAAGATGCCTGTGGAAAAAAACACAGGACCTATTTAGGCTTAAAAATGCACGAAACACTCTGTGTATTTGCTTTGCAGTAGTGCTTGACCAGTTTGTTTGAGGCCGTGCCACCCAAATTGTTTAATCTAAGTCAGCTTCATTTTGATACCAGCAATTCTAATGGTACGCCTGTTTTTGCACGTCTTCCTACCGAATTAAAGAGAATAAACACTTGGCACATGAGAGTAACATGGTGTTCTTGTACACTGAAAGCCATTTTTTTTTTTTGGCAGAGATTTTATAATGTAGATCGCATGATATTTAGAGCAGAAGCAAATCAGGAAGCTACCCAATCAGGGTTTGTGCCTCAGTTTGTGACCAATCAGAACATGAGAGCTTAGATTGGGCCAGCCAGTAGGCGGAGCCTCCGTGCAGACTGACCAAAGATTCAAACTGTCACATTGTGATACTGGA